>NW_021604921.1:26950-50424 GCF_004785775.1 Grammomys surdaster | reverse complement strand
GCTTAAAACTGTATATTTTTTAATTGAATTATTTGGTTTGTTGATGTCTACTTGCTAGAGTTCCTTATATATATTTAGTATTAGCTCTCCTTCAAGTCTTCATTGTTGTTCTTAGTGCCTAAGCTATCAGTTTTCTGATAAGGAAGTTGTCTCTTTACAAACGTGTTCAAAGCTACTTCCCATATTTTTTTCTATTAGATTAAGTGTATCTGGTTTTATGTTGAGATATTTGATCTACTTGTTCTTGTGTTTTGTACAGGATGATACGTATTTATTTATTGTCATTCTTCTCCAAGCAGACATCTAGTTAAACCAGAATGATTTGTTGAAGGCACTTTCTTTTTACTTTGTGTATTTCTGTAGTTTTTATAAAACATCAAGTGGCTATAGGTAAGTGAATTTATACTATGGTCTTCAACTGGATTCCATTTATCAATCTATCTATTTTAATTTTTTATTGGATATTTTATTTATTTACATTTCAAATGTTATCCCCTTTCCAGCTTTCCCCTCTGGAATCTCCCTTCCCATTCCCCTTCCTCTTGCTTCTATGAAGGTGCTCCTTCACAGACACACTCACTCCTGCCTCACAGCCCTGGCATTCCCCTTCACTGCAGCATCGAGCCTTCACTGGATCAGGGCCTCTCCTCTCTTTGATTCCAAACTAGGCCATCCTCTGCTCCATTTGCGACTGGAGCCATGGGACCCTCCATGTGTACTCTTTGATTGGTGGTTTAGTCTGGGGCAGTGGGGGAGGGTCTGGTTGGTTGATTCTGTTGCTCTTCCTATGGGGTTGCAAATCCCTTTGACTCCTTCAGTCCTTTCTCTAACTCCTCCATTGGAGTACCCCTGCTCACTCTAATAGTTGGCTGCAAGCATCCACATCTGTATTGATCAGTTTCTGGCAGAGCCTCTCAGGAGACAGCTATATCAGGCTCCTTTCTGCAAGCACTTCTTGGCATCTGCAGTAGTATCTGGGTTTGGTGTCTCTTTATGGGATGGATCCCCATGTGGGGCAGTCTCTGGATGACTTTTGCTTCATTTCCTCCTCCACACTTTGTCCCCGTATTTCCTTTAGACATGAGCAATTCTGGATTAAAAATTTGGAGATGACTTGGTGGCCATATCCCCCAACTTGGAGGCTTGTCTAACCTCTGCATGTGGTCTCTACAAGATTTCCCTCCCTGTTTTTTGGCCATTTCAGCTAATCTCATCCCTATTGTATCCTGGGAATCTCTTGCTTTCCTGGCATCTGGGACTTGCTGGAGGCTACCCCCAGTTCCCCATCCCCCAGTGACATACCTATGGTCATTTGATCTTTGACAAAGGAGCTAAAACCATCCAGTGGAAAAAAAGCATTTTTAAGAAATGGTGCTTGTTCAACTGGCTGTCAGCGTGTAGAAGAATGCAAATCGATCTATTCTTATCTCCTTGTAAAAAGCTCAAGTCCAGTGGATCAGGGATCTCCACATAAACTTAGATACACTGAAACTAATAGCTAAAGTGGGGAAGAGCCTCAAACACATAGGCACAGCAGAAAATTTCCTGGAGAGACCATCAATGGCCTATGATCTAAGATCAACAATGGACAAATGGGACCTCATAAAATTGCAAAGCTTCTGTAAAGCAAAGGACACTGTCAATAGGATAAAACAGTAACCAACAGATTGGGAAGAAATCTTTACCAATCCTTTACCAATAGAGGGCTAATATTCAGCATATGTAAGAAACTCAAGAAGTTAGACTCCAAAGAACCAAATAAGCAAGGAAACAAGGGGAATACTCATCTATTGCTGGTGGGAATGGAAACTTGTACAAACACTCTGGACATCAATTGCCCAGTTTCTCAGAAAATTTGGAATAGTTCTACCTTAAGACCTACCTATCCAAAATATGTTCCACCATATTACAAGAACACTTATTCCACCATGTTTATAGATGCTTTACGCATAATAGTAAGAAACTGGAAATAACTCAGATGTCTTTCAACTGAAGAATGCATAAAGAGAATATGGTTCATTTACACAGTGGAATACTACTCAGCTGTTAAAAACAAGAACATCATGCATTTTGCAGGCAAATATATGGAGCTAGAAAGTATCATCCTGAGTGAGTAAACAGAGACCCAAAAGGACAAATATGATATGTCTCACTTATTAGTGGAAATTAATCATAAATTACAGGACATACACACTACAATCCATGGACCCAAAGAAGCTGAATAACAAGGAAGGCCCAAGGAAAGATGCTTGGATCTCACTCAAGGAGATCTCACTCAAGGAGAAATAATCTTCAGAGATGAATGGACTGAGGGAACTGGAGTGGAAGAAGAGATGAAGAGAGGAATGGGTAGTTGAGGGATCAGGTATGATAAAAGCTAGGGACAGAGGGCTGGGAGAGTGGATGATAATTGGCAGCTGGCCAGTGTGGGATGGAGGCATCTGCTAAAGACCTGGTTTAGGAACTCTCTAGGGAATTTATTAGGGTAACTCTAACTAAGACTCCTATCAGTGGGGAATATGGAGACTGATGTATCTAACTCCTGTAGCCAAGCATGGCTCACTGTGAAGGGATAAGGACAACAAGCTACTCACAAAATCTATGATCCAAAATGTGTCCTGTCTACAAGAGGTACAGGTATAAAGATGGAGCAGAGACTATGGGAATGACAAACCAATGATTGCCCCAATTTGAGATTCGTCCCGTTGGCTAGAGCTAATCCCTGTCACTAGTAATGATACTCTGTTATGCTTGCAGACAGCAGACTAGCATAGACGCCTTATGATAGGCTCTACCCAGTGTATGACAGAAAGAGATGCAGAGACCCACAGCTAAATATTAGGCAGAGCTTGGGGAGTCTTGTGGAAGAGTGGCATGAAGGATTAAGATACCTGGAAAATAAGGGAATTAAACCAACAGAGTTGACTAACCTAAACCCTTAGGGCTTCCTAGATATTGAACTACCAACCAAAGAGTATACATGGGCTGGACCTAGGTCACTTTCCTAGCCCCACACATATATAGCAGACGTGAAGCTTGGTCTTTATGTACATCCTCCAGCAACAGGAGTGGATCCTGTCACTCTGTTACCTGTCTGTGGATCCTGTTCCACTAATTGGGCTATCTTTTCTGTCCTCAGTGTAAGATGTGCTCAGCCACACAGTGACTTGATGTGTTAGGAGTGGACTGATACCTAGAGGGTCCCCTTCTCAGAATAGAAAGGGAGGGAAGATGGTGGTATGGGCTATATAAAAGGATACTGGGATGGAGGATCTGATCAGGATATAAAATAAGTAAATAATTGAATAAATGAGAAAAAAACTGAAACTATAAAAAAGCAAATATACAAACCCAATATAATCAAGAAATTACAGGAAAATAGATGTATCTCCAAACATGAGTGAGATAATCCAGACCCCCAAAGGCAAGCTAGATATATATTCACTGATAAGTGACCATTAGCTATTAAGTTAATGATAATCAGGCTAAAATCCACTGATTTAGAAAGGGTAAGTAACAAGGAGGGTTCAGGGGGCAACAAATAGATTGTCCCAGGAGTGGGAAACAGAACAGATTTTACAAGTGATCTGGATGTGGGTAGGTATGGAAACAGGAGAGATCACGTAGGGCATGTAATGGATGGATGGATAGGGTACTAGGAAAGACAATTTGAATAGGCGGTCATTTGGGGGCCGATGTAGAAACCTAGTGCAAGAAAATTACCCAGAATCTATGAGCGTGACCTAGTGAAGTTTCCTAGTAATGGGGGATAGGAAGCTCAAATTGCCCATCTTCTATTACCAGGCAAATGTTCCAGCTGTGAGACTAGGACATCAACCCAGCCACAAAGCTTTCATCCTATAGTCTGTCCTGTGTGCATTATGTGTTGAGGTAATGGCGGTCTAGAACTTGTGGGAGTGACCAACCCATTACTGTTCCAACTAAAGACCAATGCCACAGTGGAAACCATGCCTGGTACTCCCTTGAGGGTCAGGAACTGGAGGCTGGATAGCCAAGAGACCTAGAATAAAACAGCACCAAACAATTGAAAATTATTCCCAATTCTCATAGGCCAGGCAAATTGTCACCAGGGAGGCTTAATCCAGCAACTGATAGAAGCAGATGCAGAGACCCACAGACAAACATTAGGCAGAATTCAGGGGGTAAAATCTGTACCCTTAACATGTATCTCAACGGAATCTCCTTGTTGAGTCAATGCTATTTCAGGGAACTAGAAGATAGAGTAATAAACATTTGTGATATTTATACTTACAGGAGTCTTCAGTATTCTTCTAAATTTATGTTGTAGGAGGCAATGGACCACATGAGGCCTCATTTTCACAATATGCTCTTTGTATATTTATTTCTAAACAAAAATTGTGCTCACATAATCTCAATATAGATAGTGATCAGTTTTGATCCAATTTTATTCATATTAGAGTAATTCAATTTTACTATGATTCCTTGTCTTATGAACAGAAGAACTACGTGTTACGTAAGGAAAGGGTATTAATTATATATCTCATAAAGACAGCTCCATGGCAGAAAGGTCTGTTTGCTTATTCTTTGATCTGACTCCATTACTAATTTTTTAAATTAGTTTTGCCTCCCCTGATAACCTCCAAAAGCATATTTTACAGACATGGTAAGTGATGCATAAGCTGCTGGCAACTTCACATTTTATTTGCTGCAGTTTTCTTTGTTTGTCTATATGTTCCACATGATTCCAACAGAAAAAATACCGATATTAATCTTGAGCAAAAATGCTTTGAGAAAGCTGTATACAACAGAGATACTTTAAATGAATTATTTGTATAAGCTTTTTTATTGGTACTACTACGTCAAAATTAAATACATGTTTGTGACTCATGAAATACACTAGTCTGCGGATGTCTTACTGAGTAGTTTGAACAGAATAGAAAGAACAAAATATATAAAAACACTTAAGCAATGCAGCAATAAAAATGACAGCTGCATTCTAAGCTGTGTATATAATCCTTTCTTTCATATAGTAGGAGTGTACTTTTATTTGCTGCTACTTTACATCCTTTAAATGAATCATAAAATACACTGTTTTGGTCAGTTACATCATAAAAATATTTATTATTCTAACATGAATTTATTTCCAAATTCATTTACATCTGCACAATTCGAATAAGAAAATGCTGTTGAGCATTTCAAAACTTAAACGTTCAATTCCATTTTTCTACTTAGAATTTAGATGTGAAGCAATGCCTATCATTCCACAACAGGATATACAGGAACATACTCAGAGATGTGCTTACAGAGAGGCCAATGAGTAAAAGCAGTTTCAGCCTCTTGGAATCCTAGATAAATCCTCTGTTATAAAACAGTTGGAGTACTAATGATCAACAAGTTTTGAAGATTTGTGTTTTTCAAGAACTCATCCCTGTTGAATTATGATCGCAGTACTCTCTATATAGCACGAGTGTTGCATATTTGAGAAGAAATGAGGGATGAAGCACTCTGAATGTTCTAGAGGATCAGAATCTATAGAATGAATATATTTGTGGGTGTATATTTATACACACATAAACACATAGTTACATACTTACATATTTATGTATTTGGGATTATTTAGAATGGCTTACAGGCTTTGATACTGCCAGTCTAACAGTGTTTGTCTACCAACAAACACAAGGGCCATGACTCTAGTCATTTTCAGTCCATGAGGCTGCATGTCCCAGCTGTCTGTTAGTAATGCTGAATGTACTCTCCAGAGAGAGTGAGAGCCAAGAGGCAAAGAGACAAAGAGAGCAAGCTTTCTTTTGCTAAATCCTTTTATATATCCTTCCAGCAGTAAATCTGGCCCAGATTAAAGGTATATCTTTCCAGCTCAAGAGGTCTGGATTAAAGGTGTTTATTTCCACCTCAAGAGATTCCTATTAAAAGCATGTCTTCCATCCCACTTAAAATGACTTAATTCATAATAATAAAAATGCTGTTCCTCATGTTCTTTTCTATCATGTTTAGTGTATCTGGTTTTATTTTGAGGTATTTGATCCACTTGGATTTGAGTTTTGTGAACAGTGATAAATATCACTTGCATTCTTCTACGTGCAGATATCCAGTTAGACCAGCACCATTTGTGGAAGAAGCTTTCTTTTTTCCATTTATAATTTTGGCTCATTTTAAAAATAAAACACAGGGACAATGGGCAATGGGAAAGTACATAAGCTCAATAGATTTTTCTTTTTTTTACTGTTTCAATTTCTCTTTGGTGTTTTATGATCGCTTAAGTGGATTTCAGAAAATAATGTTTTTGAATTTTAATGCTTTTACATTAAAGATATATTTAGTAAAAAGAAATATTCCTCACAGAGATTTTTGGTTTTAGTTAATTACATATGTCCTCTAGTTGACACTGAAAATAGCCATCATAAGTCCATTTGTTTTTTTATAAAGCAAGGATCTTCAAATGCAGAAAAATGCCGTGTAAACTGACAACATACATTCAATGGCTGAAATTCATTAAATTTTAACAGAAAAGTTTATAGGGAGATTCCAGAGTCTCATGGGGGAATTTAACAGTGGGTTGGTGTGTGGTGATCAACTTTATATGCTATTGACACTGTTGTGTTGAAGTGAGACCCAGTTCTATCCCCTAGATCCATGCTCCCAGAAATAAGACTCAGACTCAAAATACATTTAGAAATACCTTGGCCATATAGCTAGGGTTTTCTATGACTAGATATAACTTAGATAATGCAATTATTTTAGCCTACATTTTGTTAGGTGGCTATTACCTGTGTTCAGGTACCATGCATCTATCTTCTCACATATTTTTGGTGAATCTTCCCACCTGGGTCTCTCCCAGAATCCTCTCTCCACTCAGATGTTCCTCTTTTTCCCACCTAAGCCACAGGCCACAGGCTTTTAAATTGACAGGTGATGTATCTCATAAAATATACAAGATTTTCTCTATACACTATTGCCTACACATGAACTCTTGCTAAGCACTGCAGCTATAGGATGCATATGTAATGTTAGTAATACATCAGTGATGCGCCTCTAGTGTGGTGCTCACTGGTGGCAGGTGTAGCCTTAAGGTGACCTCAATTCTGACATCAGATTTTTGTGAAATCTGCTGAGGTGAGCAAAGGACCTACAGAGACCATCATCTGTTTCAAGCAGAATTTCAACCTTGTGTAAAAGAATAATTTCTTATGAATTCAAATAGGATCAGCATTTCCTGAAAGTAACTTTAAACTGTGCTAGCAAATTCAGAAATTTGCTAGGTTATTAATCAACTCATCCTACATTGCTAATTAAAGTAACACCTTTCTTTATTATTCTCACTCTAAAATAAACACATGAATTAAAGTTCTCAAATTTCATTTAATTTGTACATACATATAATAATTACAGCCATGTGTTACAAAATCATCGGTGTTTATTCAGGGTAAACTTCCTCCAGCAGCTCACCTGCATTCTTCATGGAATATCTTCACATCCATTTAGTAGCTGCAATCTAAAGTTAACTTATGAATAAAGTTATGAAAAACAAAAAAAGAATCTATGAATTTGTTTGCTTTAAGTTTTATCAATGCATTGCATTCACATAAATAAATATACTAAATATAAAAGACAGACTTCATTGAGAAAGAAATGCCTTCATTTCTGGGGAAGAAGAGGTAAGTTTTGTGAAGGAATTGCAGTTTTGATAGAATGACTAATGGTAAACCTGGGGAATTTTGTATTGCCAATAAACAATTTAATGTATTATTATGTAAAATACATTATTATATTATGTAATTGGTATATTATGTAATACTTTGATATGAGTAATTACATTTTTCAAAATTTTTTTAAAAGAAATTATTAGATACAGTTGGCAGAGACTTCATGTTTATCAGGTACAATCTCTAAGGCAGTGAAGAGACAACAACAACAATGACCCAAACAAATTATTTTCCAGAAAGGTCAAAAAAGCTTTCCAAATTCAAATATTTATTTGCTCACATAGTAAACACTAAGTACCTAAACCTGACTGAGAGTGTCCTAGAAACATTTGGATTTCTGATAAATGTATTTGATTTAAAGGCCAAATAAAAATTGTAAACATAGGTATGGATCAAAGGAGGATTTTGTTCTCTAAAGAATCCATTTTGTGGATTGGTTGCTGCTATTCAGGTACAATATGCCATAGTTTTTGAGTTTGACTTTTATAAATGTAGGATAGGCAAAGTTTACTTGGAGACTGTCTGTGAGTGAGTTAAAAGATTCTATACTAAACCACTATTAGGATTTGATAATTGTTAATATACTTATTAAAAGTAAGAAACGCAGGCTGTTTGGAGGTCACAAATGTAATGAAAGGAAACTGAATGTGGCTAAAATTGTCAGCACTAGTTTATTTAATGTGGCCAGTAGCTATGATATTTTACTAAGTATTACACATAGAGATGAATTTGCAGAAGTCAGTATTTTTGTTTTTTATTCATTTTTATCTTCTACCCCTCCATGGTAACTGATAAAAACAGGCTAATGGATTTGTGAACTTTAATCTACACCACTCCCTAAATCTTAGAACATAAAAAAAACACGATGCAGGAAGATTGAACTGATCATCCAATGACCAATAATTAAAAACAATCAAGATAAAATTTCTATAACAAGAGTAAAGGCAATGTGAATACAATATTAAGAATATGTTTACCAGCAGAAATCAACAACCAGGAATCACCCTGCAGATGAGATTTTAGGCAATGTTTTCACCACACATTTAATAATTCTCCACTAAAAGTATTCACTAAGGAGGATCATGAAGTTGAGACACAGAAATAGACTATTGCTTGGTGTATAGGATGAGTGCATAAAATAAAAGAGAGAAATCCATATCATTGAGGATAATTACATTAAAAAATTGCAAGAACAATGTGAGCTAGAAAGTAGTGCAAGGCTAAATAGACTCTTTGGCAAAGCATTGTAGACTATAACTAAAGGAACAAATTGCATGAATAAGAAAGAAAACTTAAAGGATTCTCTAAACCTTGAATACAAACCTATTTATCTTGAAATCTATTTCTATGTGAGAAAGCAAAACAAAAAAGTGGTGACTCCTCTAATAGTTGATGGTAGTTTTATAAAGAATGGAAGTCAAACAATAGTATTCAACCACCTTGCCTTCAACCATCACCAAGAAGAAAGAAGCTGGCCTCCAATCCTTAATAGATGTTTGGATGATTTAACACTGGCACTAATTAGAACTTTAAACAACATTGTATTCACCTTACAAATTCCATTAAAATGAGTTGTAAAATTGTTTCTTACATAAGATATCAAGTAGACATTCTTAAGCTCTTGGCATATCTCTCTGCTTTGGCCCCAAGTGTAATTGTTTTGTCTAGATAGAAAAGGTGATGTGTGGTAGAATAGATATCACTTCACTGGAGCCAAAAAAAAAAAGTAGAAATTAATGTTTATATTAGTAATTTCAATAACTAGTTAACACACACACACACACACACACACACACACAAATTGGTATAAAGGTATGTGGTTAGTAGTTCTGTTTGGTTAAAAATCCTCAGAAACCATCATACCTTCACAGCAAGAGGGTAGTGTTCCTTGGGGCAATGACTTACTTTACTTGTTTTGCAGAAAGAAGAAGATCAAACTTGAAATTTTTTTGTTTTGTTTTGTTTTTGTTTAATGTGGTCAAAAGAAGAGTAAATTAGACAAAATGTTAACACTATGGGGGCTATATAAAGAACAAAAGGACAAACTAACAAGATCTTCTTGCTGAAAGCTAGAAATTTGAACAACAAAATAAAGTCAAACAGTGCTAATAACCACCCATATCCAAATGGAACAAGTACTTATGAGCACATAAAATTATGTCACCAAGTGAATATAATTTAAGATAGACCCTAATTTTTTTTTAGTAATTGCAATAAGTGAATATAGAAAAGATAGAGTGAAATAGAAACAGTATTGGATTGTAGTAACAGTATGTTTGCATGCAGTATTAACTGATACATGCTAAAATTAGTGGTAGATACTTTAAACATAGCAGCGATATCAAGTTGAAATATGCATCATGGGGGCTGGTAAAGGTTCAGTGGGTTTATGTGCTGCCTATGCAGGCTTGAGAATCTAAGGTTAGATAGCCAGCATTCATGTAAAATGCTGGGAAGGCAGTGGACCCATGTAATCCCACCACTGGGGGACGAAGACAGACATATGCCATAAGCCTTTTGCTAGCTAATCTAAACAAAAAGGTGATTTTCAAATTTAGTGATAGACAATGGGTCATAGAGGGAAATACTTGACAGGCACTGAATTCAGCTTGTACACATGTACCCAAGGGAGACAACACCCATCACACCTGGTACAATTTAATTGCACATATATGAACACATATGATAAGTGCACATTTTGACATAGTATCGTATCTCGTAAGTGTTTGAATATACACCTACCAATTTTGAGATGTATGCATTCAACAAAGTCCAAGTAATTTCTGTCCCTTAAAAGGATTCCTATGTGGGTCCATCAGGGTTGGGAAGGTATGCCAACAGGAACATAAATCAGCTGTTCAAAGTCTGCAGTTAGCAGAGCAACATATGTAGTGCTTAGCTTGATTCTTTATTTTTCTCAGACCTGGTGATACTGGTGGTACTTCAAGAGATTGGGAAAAGATCTTTACCAATCCTACACCCAATAGAGGGCTAATATCCAATATACACAAAGAACTCAGGCAGTTAGACTCCAGAGAACCAAGTGATCCTATTAAAAATGAGGTACAGAGCTAAACAAAGAATTCTCAATTGAGAAATATCAAATGGCTGAGAAGCACCTAAAGAAATGTTCAACATCCTTACTCATCAAAGAAATGCAAATCAAAACAACCCTGAGATTCCACCTCACACCAGTCAGAATGGCTAAGATTAAAAACTCAGGTGACAGCAGATGCTGGCAAGGATGTGGAGAAAGATGAACACTCCTCCATTTTGGTGGGATTGCAAGCTCATTCAACCACTCTGAAAATCAGTCTGTCAGTTCTTCAGAAAAGTGGACATAGTACTACCTGAGGATCCAGCTATATCACTCCTGGGCATATACCCAAAAGATGCTCCAACATATAACAAAGTCACATGCTGTACTATGTTCATAGCAGCCTTATTTATAATAGCTAGAAGCTGGAAAGAACCCAGATGTCCTTCAACAGAGGAATGGATATAGGAAATGTGGTACAGTTACACAATTGAGTACTCCTTGGTTATTAAACAATTAATTCATGAAATTCTTAGGCAAATGGATGGAACTAGAAAATGTCATCCTGAGTGAGGTAACCCAGTTACAAAAGAACACACATGGTATGCATTCACTGATCAGTAGCTATTATCTCCACAGCTCAGAATACTTAAGATAAAATTCACAGACCATATGAAGATCAAAAAGAAGGAAGATCAAAATGTAGATGTTTTAGTCCTTCTTAGAAGGGGTAACAAAATCTTCATAGGAGGTAGAGGGTGGGACACAATTGAGAGGAAATAAGGAGGAGGAGGGGGATAAAGGGGGAAAGGGTCAGGTATGAGAGGAGATGGGGATGATATATAGAGGGTCAGGAATTTGAACAGTGGTGTGTAGCAATGGGGAATGGGGAACTTGTGATAGCCAGCACCAAGTTCCAAATTCCAGGATAGCAAGAAGCTCCCAGGACCCAACACGAATGATATTCTCTGAAATGGCTGACAAAGGGGAGGGAGAACCTGAAGAGATCTTATCCAGAGGTTAGGTAAGGCCCCCAGTTAGGAAATGGGCCCAACCCACTCATCTCCAAATTCTTAACCCAGAAAGGCTACTGTCTGAAGGAAGTATGGGGACAAAGTATGGAGCAGAGACAGAAAGAAATGCTATCCAGAGACTACTCCACCTTAGGATCCATCCCATATACCAACACCAAACCCAGACACTATTGTGGATGCCAAGGAGTGCTTGCTGACAGGAGCCTATTATTGCTGTCTCTTGAGAGGCTATGCTACTGCCTGAAAAACATATAGGCAGATGCTTACAGCCAACCATTGGACTGGACAAGGGGTCCCCAATGGAGGAATTAGAGAAAGGACTGAAGGACATAAAAAGGTTTTCAGCCCTCTAGGAGGAACAACAATATGAACTTATCAGATTCCCCCCACTCCCCTGCCAGAGCTTTCAGAGACTAAACCACCAACCAAAGCATACACATGGAGGAACTCATGGCTCCAGCCACATATGTAGCAGAGGATGATATTGTCTGTCATCAATAGGAGAAGAAGCCCTTGGTCCTGTGAAGGCTGGATTCCCCAGTGTAGGAAAATGCCAGAGCTGCGAGGATGGAGTGAGCAGATGGGAGGGGGAACACCCTCATAGAAGCAGGGAGGGGGAATTGGGAAGAGAGGAGTCCAGGATGGGAAACAGAGAAAGGGGATAACATTTTAAATGTAAATACATAAAATATACAGTAAAAAAATTGATCAATTTTATTGTGAAGAGTAGTCTATCTAATAATTTATATTTAATAAAAGAAAGTTACTTAAATAGAAATGAAAATAAAACAATAGACAAAAATAAAATCAAATAAAAATAAACATGCAAGTTTAAGCCACTTGGGGTACTGTCCACTTGTGTCCAAGCAGACTTCTGACCTCCACTGTCTGTTTCTGGGAAAGCTCTTCCATTTTAAAGAGGCCTGTGTGATCCCAGAGCATCCTGCTTCCCCATGGAGGTCTGGAGGATCCAGAGGAATAAGCAACTTGGAACCATTTCACACTAATAATTACCAATGATGTACCCCTGAGACATAGCCAGCAGAGGTATGTTGCACTTGCTTGTGTATACTCCATTATCTGGCTCTGTACTCTCTGTCTTCTCAAGGAATACTGTTGGTATTATAATCATCCAACCAACATCAGGGAAAAAACAAGTGGCTAAAGGACACCCTAAGAACACAATCAACAAAAGTTAGGGCAATATGGCACCACCGGAGCCCAACTATCACACTCTATCAAACCGTGTATATCCTAACACAGCCACAGCACATTTAGATGACCTTAAATCCAATCTTATAAAGATGATAGACGCTTTTAAAGAATAAATAAATAAATATCTTATTGAAATACAGGAGACTGCAATCAAACAAGTGAAAAATTAATAAAACTCTTTAAGAACTGAAAATGGAAACAGCTACATTAAAGAAAACATAATATGAGGTAATCCTGGAGATCAAAAACTTAAGAAAAATGATTAGAAATTCAGACACAACCATCATTAACAGAATAAAAGAAAGAATAGACAATATTAAGGTATAGAACATACCATAGAGGAAATTGATAAATCAGTCAAAGAAAATGTGAAATCTAAAAAGTTCTTGACAGAAAACAGCCAAGAAATTTGAGATATGGTGAAAAAAAAAAACCTAAGAATAATAGGAATAGAAGGGGAAGATTCCCAGATCAAAGGCCCAGCAAATATCTTCAACAAAATCACAGATGAAGTTTTCTGTAACCTAAAAAAGAGATGCCTATAAACACACAAGAAGTATACAGCACATCAAAGAGGAAAGAAAGTTCTACTGTCACATCATATTCAAAACACTAAATATGTAGAACAATTAAAGAATATTAAAAGCTGCAAAAAAATCAAGTAACATATAAGACAGACCTATCAGAATTACAACTGACTTTTCAACAGGGACTTTAAAACCCTGAAGGGCCTGGGCAGACGTCTTACAGATCCTAAGAGATGACAGATGTCAACCCAAACTACTATACCCAGAAAGACTTTCAATCACCATAGATAGAGAAAACAAGATATTCTATAAAAAAATCAAATTCAAAGTTTATTTCCATTAATCCAGCCCTATAGAGGAAACTAGAAGGAAATCCACAACCCAATGAGGCTAACTACATCCGAGAAAACATGAGAAATAAACAATTTCACACCAGTAAAACCAAAAGAAGAAAAGCACACACAGTAATGAATAATCCTTAATATAAATGTAAAGAATGAACTAATAAGGCAGATATATTTCTCTATCTTATGCTATTTCCCATTAACTACACAAAAAATGATTTATTCAGAAGTATACCTCAATAGCTCAGCAGTTAAGTAATCTACCTTTACTTATGATGCAAATCTGGACACTTACCATCCCCATCCCATGATACCTGCATATTATTATTGGTCTGGTTCTACAGAACCCTTCTTGATAGCTCTAATTCCTCTGTCCTGTCACTTGATCTGCCTTTATCCTCTCCCTTTCTCCTTTCTCTGCAGGCAGAGATCCCACCCTATTCTTTATTCTTCCTAGCTACTGGGTAATCAGCATTTATTGACAAGGCAGACAATTAATAGTAAGAACTGTTTATACAAATGAGACTGATTATTGATATAAGCATTACAATGCTTTGTCCAGATTGAAACAAGATATGACATCAAAGAAATCAGTATTTGAGTAACACAACATATAAAACATTATATCTACACACACACACACACACACACACACACACACACACACACACTACCACCATCAACATCAAAATAACAAGGATTAGTAATCCTTGGTAATTAATAATGCTCAACATAAATGGACTCAATTCCACCAATAAAAAGGCACAGACTAACAACATGGAAGCAGAAAAACAGCCATATTTCTGCTGTGTGCAAGATATATATTTTAGCAACAAAGATAGACATGACCTCAGAGTAAAGAACTGGAAAATGATTTCCAAGCAAATGGATCAAAGTACCAAGTGGAAGTAGACATTTGAATATCTAATAAAATAAACATTGAACCAAGAGTAATCAAAAGATACAGGGAAGGACACTTCATATTCACCAAAGGAAAAATAAAACAAGCTGAAATCTCAATTCTAAACATTTCTGTCCCAAATGGAAGGGCACCCATATTCATAAAAGAAGCACTCCTAAAGCTTAAATCACACATCAAACCCTACACACTAATAGTGGTAGACTTCAGCATCCCACTCTTACCAATAGACAGGTCATCCAGACAAAATCTAAACA
This sequence comes from Grammomys surdaster, assembly GCF_004785775.1. Taxonomy (NCBI): domain Eukaryota; kingdom Metazoa; phylum Chordata; class Mammalia; order Rodentia; family Muridae; genus Grammomys; species Grammomys surdaster. Next base: position 35,388 of record NW_021604921.1, on the reverse strand, counting down.
GGAAAATAATGAAACTAACATAGGATGTCAATCAAATTGACCTAACAGATATCTATAGAACATTTTATCCAAACACATAAGGACATACCTTCTTAGGACCTCAGGAAAACTCCTCCAAAATTGACCTTATAATCCATCACAAAGCAAGCCTTAACAGATACAAAAAGTTTAAAATAACTCTTTCCATCTCATGAGATTAACAGGAATTAAGCCTGGAATTGAGCTAAAACAAGAGAAAGCCTACAAGCTCATGGAAACTGAACTACTCTCTACTATACAACTACTGGGAAATAAAAAAAGAAATTAAAGGATTTCTAGAATTCAATATAAATGAAGCCATATCATACCCAAACTTATGGGACACAATAAAAAGCAGTGTTAAGAGAAAAATTAGTGACATAAAGTGCTTTCATAAAGATACTGGAGACATCTCATGCTAGCAAATTAATGGCACACCTGAAAGCTCTAAAACAAACAAACAAACAAAAAATAAACATAAAACCAAACACATCCCAGAAGAGTAGAAGGCTGGAAATAATCAAACTCAAGGATGAAAACAATAAAGGAGAAACAAAGAGAACAATACAAAGAATCAAAGTAACTAAAAACTGGTTCTTTGAGAAAATTAACAATATAGATAAATCTTTAGCTAAACAAAAAGGCAAAGAAAAATATCTAAATTAACAAAATCATTAATGAAAATGGGATATAACAACACAGACTGAGAAAATGTAAAGAGTCATTAGCTCTTACTTCAAAAATATAAATGAATTATGTTACTTTCTTGATAGAAACAAAGTTAAATGAAGATCAGATAAAGAACCTAAATATACCTAGAGCACGTAAGGAAATAAAAGCAGTCATTAAAAGTTTCCCAACCAACCAACCAACCAACCAACCAACCAACCAACCAGCCAGCCAGCCAAATAACCAATGAGTAAATAAATAAATAAATGAATAAATAACCACTGCTAGGTGATTCTAGCACACAATTCTAACAGATCTTCATGTAAGAGGTGATTCTCATATCCCTCAAATTATTCCACAAGACAGAAATAGAAGGAACACTGCCACATTCATTTTATGAGACTTCTGTCACGTTGATACCTAAACCACACAAATATGCACCCAAAAATGAGAATTTCAACTGAATCTAACTTCTGAATATTTATACAAAAATACTCAATATAAATACTTTAAAAATGAATCCAAGAACACACCAAAAATATTGTCCATCATGATCAAATATCCTTCATTCCAGAGAAGCAAGAATGATATGCCATCTGAAAATCCATCACTGTAATCCATATAAATAAACAAAGTAAAAAAAAACACATGATCATCTCATTAGAGGGTTAAAATGTCTTTAACAAAATACAGCACCCTTTCATGTTAAAAGTCTTGGAGAAATCAGGGATACAAGGCACATATCTAAACATAAAAAGGCAATATTCAGCAAGCCAATAGCCAACATCAACTTCAATGAAGAGAATTTTAGTGCAATTCTACTAAAACTAGGGACAATACAAGGTTGTCCAGGTTTTTCCTTATCTTTTCAATATATTTCTCAAAGTTCTAGCCAGAATAATAAAATAAAGAAACGAGTTTAAGGGAATACAAACTGGAAAAGTAGTCAAAGTGTTGTCATAGATGACATGATACTATACATAAGTGACCCCAAACATTTTACCAGAGAACTCCTACATCTGATAAACAGATAAACATTTCAACAAAGTGGCTAGATAAAAAATCAGCTAAAAACAAAGCAAACAAACAAAAACAACTAAGAATTATAGCCTTCTTTTATACAAATGATAAGTGGAGTAAGCAAGAAATCAGAAACAATACCATTTACAATAGCTACAATAACATAAAATACCTTGCTATAACTCCAACCAAGGAAATGAAAGACCTGTATGACAAGAAAATCAAGTCTCAGAAGAAGAAAATTGAGGAAAATATTAGAAGATGGAAAGATCTTCCATGCTCATGGATCTGTAGGATTGACATAATAAAAATGACCATCTTACCAAAAAGAATGTACAGACTCAAAAGCAATTGCCTTTAATATTCCAACACAATTTTTATAGACCTTGAAAGAGCAATTCTCACTTTAATATGGAAAAACAAAAAAATCCAAGATAGCTGAAATAATCCTGTATAATAAAAGAACTTCTGGAGGTATCAGCATCCCTGATCTCAAGGTATACTACAGAACAATAGTAATAAAAACAGCATGGTATTGGTATAGACAAAAACAATTTTATCAATAGAATTTAATCAAAGACTCTAAAATAACCCCAAACTTTTATGGACATTTGATTTTTGACAAAGAATGCAAAACCACACAATGGAAGAAAAGAAAGCATCTTAATTAAATAGTGTTAATAAAATGGGATGTCTTCCTACCAAAGAATACAAATAGATTCATATTTATCATTCTGCACAAAAGTCAAGTCCAAGTGGATCAAAGACCTCAACCTAAAACCAGATACACTAAATTTATGAGAAAAAAGTAAGAATAACCTTCAATGCAATGATATAGCATATAGCTTCTTGAACAGAACACCAAGAGCTTTGCCACTAAGATTAACAAGTGATAAATGAGACATCATAAAAGTGAAAATCTTCTATAAGGCAAAGAACACTGTCAAGAGGAAAAAGTCCCATTATACAGGTTGGGAAAAAGATCTTCACCAGCAGCTTTACATGAGCTAGCGGGCATATGTATATATATGTATGTATGTATTCAAGAAATTAAATACCAACAAATCAAAAACCCAATTTATCAGACCACATCTGATAGAGGGCTAATATCCAAAATATATAAAGAACTCAAGAAGCTAACCACCAAAAAAACCAAACAACCCAATCAAAATATGAGACATAGAACTAAACCGAGAATTCGCAACAGAGGAATGTCGAATGGCTGAGAAGCACCTAAGGAAAAGTTTCAAGTCCTTAGTGATCAGAGAAATGCAAATCAAAACGACCCTGAAATTCTCCTTACACCAATCAGAATGACTAAGATCAAAACTTCAGGTTACAACACATGTTGGCAAGGATGTAGAGAAAGAGGACATTATTACTGAGGCTATAGAACACTTACAAAATGGGACCTATCAAACCTGCCCTCTGAAAGACCCAACAAGCAGCTGAAAGAGTCAGATGCAGATATTTGCACCCATGACAGAAGTCTTTTCCTCCAACCCAATACCAGATCATGTTCCCCTCTTTCCCCTGACCCTGTCCCCATTTCCTCCCAGGTTCCATTTTTTCTTCCCGTTCTCCACTTCCCCCCTCCCCTGCTCTTGTGATTGCTTTCTTCACCCTCCTCAGTGGGACTGACTCTTCCCAATTGGACAGAAGCTGCTGACCCCTGTGGTTGAATTAGGAAAAAGCTGGAAGAAGCTGAAAAGGAGGGCGACCCTGTAGGAGGACCAGCAGTCTGAATTAACCTGGAACTCTGAGATCTCTCAGACACTGGATTACCAACCAGGCAGCTACACCAGTTGATATGAGGCCCCCAACAGGTATACAGCAAAGGACTGCTGGGTCTGGGTTCATTTAGAGAAGATGAACCTAACCCTTAAGAGACTGGAGGTCCCAGGGAATTTAGATTACTGTGTATGGAGGTAGTGTGGGGAACATTCTCATGGATACAATGATATGGGAAACAGGTATGGAATGTGGAACAGAGGGTAAGTGGGGAGGGGAAAAATCTGTAGTGTAATAAATAAATAAATACCCCTTCAGATGTCTTTCATCTGAAGAATGGATAAAGAAACTGTGGTTCATTTACACAATGCAATACTGTTCAGCTATTAAAAACAAGAACATCATGAGTTTTACAAGCAAATGAATGGAACCAGATAGTACTATCCTAAATTAGATATTAGCCATGAACTTCAAGATAACCAAGCTATAATCCAAAGACAGAAAGAAGCTAAATAACAAGGAAAGCCCAAGGGAGGATACTTTAATCTCACTTAGGAGGAGAAATAAAATTGTCCTTGGAGGTGGATGGAGGGAGAGAACTAAGTGGAAGAGTAGATGGGGAGGAGAATGGGGTGTGAATAAGGTATAGGAAGAGGCAGGAAGAGAAAGCTGGGAAACTGAAAAAAATATGTGGTGGGTAAGGTGTGGGGCATCTCTAGGTATTGCCAGAGACTTGGGATGCAAAAGGCTCCAGAGAGTCTATGAGGGTGACTGTAGCTCAGATTCCTAGCAGTGGAGAATATGGAGCCTGAAGTGGTTGCTCCATGTAGCAAAACAGGACTACCAGTGGAAGCCTAAGACACCACCCACCCATGAAAGCCCTGACCCAAAATGTGTCCTATCTATAAGAAGTACAGGGACAAAAATAGAGCAGAAACTGGGGCAATGGACAACCAATAAATAGCTCAACTTGAGATCCATCCCATGAACAAGAAGCAAACCCTGACATTATTAATAATACTCTGTTATCCTGGCAGACATGAGCCTCGCAAAACTGTATTCTGAGAGCTTCTACCCAGCTGTCAATGAAAACAAATGCAGAGACCCACAACCAAATATTAGATAGCATTCTGGAAGTCTTATGGAAGATTGGGATAAGAACTGAGGAAATCAGATAGGATAAGGATGCCACAGAGTCTGCACCCTTGGGGGCTCCCAGGTACTGAACAACCAACCAAGAAGCATACATGGGCTGGAACTAGGCAGCCTGCATATAGGTAGCAGATGTGCAGCATGGTCTTCAGGTGGATTCCCCAACAACTTGGGTCCCCCAGCTACTGGAGTGGGGTTTCACCCTGACTCTGTTGCTTGCCTGTGGATCCTGATCAGCTAACTGAGCTGTGTTTTCTGGCCTCAGTGGGTGTAGATATATACCTAGTTATGCAGTAACTAAAGATGCCAGGGTTAGATAGTTCCCTTACTCAGAAGTGAAGAGAAGAAGGTTGGGGAGAGGGTCTGTGTGAGTAGGATAGAGACTGGACTTGCAATTCAGATATAAATTGAATGAATATATTAGTGGAAAATTTAAAATATATAAAAAAATAAAATAAAAACACTTTTTCTCATGACCCATGTGTTATCTAGGTTTTCAAAATTGAGACAGGAAAATATTACCACAGATAACAAACATCAACATATCTTAACAATAAGAACATTTGACCTCTTGAGGCTGTGGTTTGATAGTGAATACTGATATATCTTTATTATACACTAAACTTTCTCTCAATTTAAAATAATTCAAAGATTATTTTCTGAAGTAATACCTACCCACAAAACACCAAAATATATGAATGTGTCCATTTGGAGCAATAAGTCATTTTATAAAAATAATTTTTATATTTCTCAAGGCATTTCTATGTTACACAATATTCAACCTATATAAAATGGCATAAGAGTTTCTGCATCCTGAAGGGTGGTGGAAAGGTATAACAGACTTGGAGTTTTTCACATATTAATCAGCAGTTATTACCTGCTCAGTTTTCAAAAACATTCTTCATTTTTCAGTTCTTTATCTCTTTCTTTGATTTTTTATGAAATGGATATTTTGGAAATATAACATGAACTATGAGCAGAGAGATGTATGACACAAAATATGACACTCTGTATAGAAATGGAACCCACCTGCTGACTTGTAATTTTCAGCTCTGTTTCCAAAAACTGCACTCAGGAAAATCCATCCACATCTCAGTGAGAACACTCAGTCCCACTAATGACCTGTTGGATCGGGGATGTGGTTCTGTGCTTATAGTCCACAGGAATACTGATACACAGCACCAGTACATGGAAGAGCACTCACGTGCAGGATTAGGTAGGATGTAGGATTAACACTGGTGACTCCATGAATCTCCTTCAAATCCAGTTTATCAAGCTCAGACATGACTTAGGAGAGGTAAACAAAGTTGATACATGGGTTGATGGAAGAACCACGAGACCCTACAGTATACCAAAATTAATATTTCACTTTTAACACTCAAAAAATATTCAACAATGTCATCAATGTTGATTATAAAAGTCAATGCTAGAGCACAGGTAGAGAAAAAGGAAACAAAACTGAATCTATTACAACCTATTGAGAATTATCACCTAACTACAAGATGTATGATTAAATTACATTTAGTAAGTAGGATCAGAGTAAGAGGAGATTAGCCAAGTACCATTCTTGAAAAATAAGGAGACAGTTTAAGAAAAGTAGACAAACTCTTCAAAGGCAATGGACAAAGGCTAATTTTGTCTGGTTTTATTTGTGTATTTTTAGTGAAGACTTTGAAGACTAATACTTTTGTTTGTGTATAGGATGAGGAAGTTCAGTTTATCCCAGGTACCAGAGATTTTTAATCTTGTAAGAATATACTGTCATCAGTGCTCTAACTGTTTAAACAATTATTCTTATTAATTTGTACCTCAAAGCATCTTAATCAGGATCATTGTAGATCAGACAGTAGCACTGAAAAAACTACCTAGCTCATCATAGTAAGAATTTGGGGAAAGGCAAGGATAATAAAACACATTTATAATATTTGTAATACAAAATACAATGCATGATATGCAATAAAATGTGTTCAATAATATATAAAATAAATAAAGTAAAATTGAGTGTTTAATATATTCATTGCCCAGCATTCTCATTTTATGATGTGGATATTGATATTGATTTCTTTTTTCTCATCTTGTCATTAGTTCTGTGGAAATATTAACATTTTCATATCTGTAAAATATGTTGCTATACACTTTAAATTATTTAAAACATGTAGAATACATCTAGCAAAATAGATACATATAACAAATTCTTATTGTTTATTGAGAAAATTGAGATTAAGGATTTTTAGCTAAAGGGTTTATGTATTCCTTACAGAATCATGTAGCACAAAAGAAACTTATTTTGTAATTTCTAATTTTTATAATTGAAAATTAATTTGGTTGCTGTAGTAAGGTATTGCAAACATTTACAGTGAGTACTGGTTTTGTACAAAAAAAATCCAAAGTTCTCATGATGATGCATTTTTTTCTATCTACAAGACAGTCACTGTGTTTTTCTATACATTTTTTCTAATTATTAATTACATAAGAAATGCAAAGCAAATTTGGAATCTATTTGATGAATGTCATCAGTGAGACATTAAGGTACTTAGAATATGTGGTAGTTTAATTATGCTTGGCCCAGAGAGTGGCATGTAGAGGTGTGGCCTTGTTAGAGTGTGTGTAGCCTTGTGTCACTGTGAGGGTGGGTAGTGAGATCCTCCTACTAACCATATGGAAGTCAGTCTTCTCCTAGTGGCCTTTAAATGAAGATGTAGAACTCTTAGCTCCATCTGTACTATCATGCCTGCCTGGACTCTGCCATACTCCTGCCTTCATGATAATGGACTGAAACTCTGAACCTGTGAGCCAGACTCAATTAAATGTTGTCCTTATAAGAGTTGTCTTGGTCATGGTGTCTGTTCATAACAATAAAACCATAACTAAGACAGAGTATTAGAATTTTAATGATTTTATTAACATCAAATTGAAACTATCACTCCAGACACTACTTTTGTTTGTGTATAGGATGAGGAAGTTCAGTTTATCCCAGGTACCAGAGATTTTTAATCTTGCAAGAATATACTATCATCAGTGCTCTAACTGTTTAAACAATTATTCTTAGTAATTTGTACCTCCTGGTTAAATTATTTATAATTTTTTCATAATACACATGTATATATATATAATTTTAGCATGTATATATGTATATCACAAAATAATAATACACATGATAGTGGGTTAAATTTAATTTTAGTTCAGTTTTCACTGATACAGTAATAAATCTTCCAAAGAATTACAAATATTGATATTTGGGATGCATTTTAGGTGATCCACTAATCCCATTAAATTCATATAAAATATAAACATAAAATGGGGTGTAGATTCTAGTGAAATTCAGGTAAGAGTTGCAACAGACTCTACATTAATTGAGAAAGGCTAATGTTATGTTGACATCAAGGAAGTGTGCAGTTGGATTTAATACTGAATTTCAATGAAAACGTCACAATATTTGAAGCAGCTTATATAGCATATCACTTTATTTATACCCTAAATGTTAACATGTACACAGTAATAAAATATTACTTCCTAAGGCCCCATGTTTATATTCCCTTCTTTCAAAATTAATGCATTGACTTCATGAATTTAGTCTGCCATGATGTTTTAAAATTGTTTGGTAACATAAATTGCTCTTGTATCCAAAGAAGAATAGGTTCATGAATGATTCAACACTTGTAACGGAATTTCCTAGTTAATTCAGTGCCTGTGGAACCTCAAAAACTTTATGTTCTCCATTCCAGAAAACATTTAGTCAGTGACTTCCTTCACATCTTATTCACAAAACTTAACAAACTACCTATCTGTCTGTTATCTATCTCTATCTATCTATCTATCTATCTATCTATCTATCTATCTATCTATCT
>NW_021604921.1:0-26940 GCF_004785775.1 Grammomys surdaster | reverse complement strand
TCTATCTATCTATCTATCTATCTATCTATCTATCTATCTATCTATCTACTGATCATCTATCTATCTACCGATCATCTATCTATCTATCTATCTATCTATCTATCTATCTATCTATCATCTATCTATCATTATCTATCTATTTTTATTCAATTACTTATTTAATGTATGTGTGCTTTGCTGCATGTACACCTGCATGACAGAAGAGGACATCAGATCCCTTTTTAGATGGTTATGAGCTATCATGTCCATGTCGTTGCTGGGATTTGAACTCAGGACTTCTAGAAGAGCAGCTATTGTTCTTAACTGCTGAGCTATCTCATCAGAGTCCACATTTCTTTTTGAAATGTGTCCCTTGTTTTGAACTCAGGATGATAGAATGGAAAAGTGCTAAGCTGGCTAGTTTTAATCGTCAAATTGATACAAAGTAGAATCATCCACGAAGAGACTCTTAATGAGGAATAATGTAGATTTTATTTTTCAGTGCTTATGTCTATGTGGATTTTCAGTAATTGCCAATTACAGCTTTTAGGGTCACCCAATATAGGCAGTGGGATGAAGCTGGACAACATTAAGAGAAGAGAAAGCTAACTGAGAACAAGTAAGCAAGTAAGCAAGAAAGCAAGCAAACAAGCATGAATGCATTTCTTCTCTCTGTGTCTTGGAGTGTGGAAATGGTGTTGCTTGGGAGTACTACTCTATGTGAAGGAGTGCACCATGGAATTGTGAACCAAACAAAATATTTACTTTCTTGCATTGATTTTTGTTAGGGAATTTGTTAAAGCAACAGAAATATAACTAGAGAAACTAGTCACCAGAAAAAGTTCTATTTCTTCTACAACAGTTTCTTCCAAACATTGTTTTTATTATTGTTATTATTATTATTATTATTATTATTATTATTATTATTTATTAAAAATTGGTACATGGCAGGTAAATTAGTTGGAAAATAACATTATTTAAAAATAAACCTCATAAGGCCTCAGAGAAGTCCCTTAGAAAGGCATTAACAAGAAATAAATTAATAATTTCCAGTTTGTAACTTTAAAACTACTTTTAATATAGATTCCATGCTGGTGGCCATCCATCATAGACGTAATATTCTATAACATTGTATTTCATGTACTCTCTAAGAGACTCCTTGTGTCTTATTTTCATATACTACACCATCTACTACTTGCTGCATAGAAGTACTTATATGTTATTCTGTTGTTCAGTGTCAGCTACAAAATACTCCTGATCAATAAAGTTTCCATGAAAATTAACTCATAAAAATCAATGGATTATTAGAACATCTTCATTATAGCTTTTGTACTGTGAACTACAGCAGGATTCATCCCACTCTGTCCCTTTACATATCCTTAATGTTCTGTTCAGCCATGAAGTTTGTGCTGCATAGGAAACACAGTTAATCATTGAAAAATATACACTGAGTTTAAAGTAGTTTAAAATGACCATATAAATTTCTACATAAATATTTTGGGTTGTGAGTGGAAATGTGCAAGGTGATGAGGCTGAGCTAACACCATGATTTAGTGAGATCCTCCACAAATACCTCTGCCTCTAGCTGAAAAAAATAAAAGAGAAAACAAGTTTAAAAATAAGAAAGAGAGGAAAATTCTATGAACTCCTAAAAGGAATAGTTAGCTTTACTTTTTACACAATCTCAGATAAATAAAATATTGACACAACCAAATAATAGTATTATTCAAAATATTTAATTATGGTTTTTTCAAAATATTATTAGACAAAAACATCAATTATTGCCTTCAAGTTACAAAGTGAAAATGTTGCAGTCATTTCACTTTTTGATCACAAATTCATGATCACAAATCAGAAAGGATTACTCATAGGTTTCTCTGACCTGATTTATTTCAATTTTAAAATAGAAGAACTTGTGAAGGAAGTGGTACCATTTCTTATTCTGAGTTTCATGGAAATAGATTCCAACAAAAGCAATGAGGAAATACTTCATGAATACAGATCAATCTGAAGGCGTTTCAGAAAGTCTAAGTACTCTCTTTGTAGCCACTATGAAAAGAAACCGGAAGTCCACTGTAGTATTATTAATGAACATGGCTATAATATACTGATGGCAGTGATTTTGTTACATCATAGCTCCTTAAGACAGAATGACAGCAATGAGATTTATAGTCCCTCATTATAGAAAGCTTGTTTCTGTGTTTGTTGTTAATTGCACAATCATGACTGTTTTGCCTGCATGTATACCTGGACAGTATATGTATGCAGTGGCATGGGGCCAGAAGAGGTGTCAGAGAACTTGGAGTGGGACTTACAAATGGTTGGTAGACAAAATGTGAGTGTGTGAGTGCTAGCACTTGAACATGGGTCCTCTGGAAGACCAGTAAGAGTTATTAACCACTGTGTCATCTCTCCAGCCTGTGGATTGTAACTTTTTTACTTTTTGTTGGTGAATTTATTTCTGGTTTTGATGGTATGGCAATATACTTTCCAGAAGAAACTAGTTGCAGGTTAACTGTGGCTTGCTGGATGAAGAAATGCAGTCTGTTATGGTGGGAAAGAATGGCAGTGGGTAGCTGCTGTACAGGGAACATGTGAAGAATAATTATTTAAATTAGGAAGCTAGTAACTGCCCTAAATAGGCATTGCTATAACCCATAAGGGGCTACCCCTGGGATCTACTTTCTCCATCTGAAGCTCATACATTCTATTACCTTCTATGACAGTCCCATTATCGAGAGGCCAAGATTTTAAACACATGAGCATGATTTAAATAATACAGTTAGTGTTTCCTAGATAAATAAATATTCTTTTTTCCCTTATTTTACGTGTGTGTGTGTGTGTACACTTCTATAGCTCTTGGATTGATGTTATCTGCCATCATGTTTTCACATTAATAACTGAGCCAAGGCCTCTCAGTAAAAACTAGAGCTCACTGAGATAAAAACTCTTGCCAGCTAATTTGCTCTAATGATCCCATTTCTCTGATTTTTCGAGCTGTAATTGCAGGCAAGATGCCTCACCTTTCCAACACTTGTGAGGATTCTGGATATTCTAACTCTTGTCCTCACACTTGCACAGCAAACTTTTACTTAATAACTGAGTTGTCTCCCCAGCCTCAGCCCCATAGATGGTAATTTTTAGTACTCATTTATGATTTTCAGATCAGCAAGAGTTCAGTTATTACATCAAAGGATATACCATCTAATGGGGTAGGTGTTCAAAACTTGTTTTGTATGAATGTTCTGTATCCAAGACTTTTGTCTTTTTAAAAAGTAGATATGGTAGAGAAAAAAAGAATACAAAGCCTTCCCATAGTTCAATGTAATATAATCATTTCCTGGATCATTTCCCAATCATAGGCCCTGGAAGTAATAGCTATATTTTGCTTCTATTACCATAGATTAGTGTCACTTATATATGGTATCATACAGATACTCATCAGCACAACTGCTACATCCATGATTGCATCCATCAGTAATTACTGTTTATTGTTAGTGCACAATTGTCAATCGAATGAAAGCACAGTAAAATATGCATCTATTCTATACTTGGAATACAATTGAGTAACTTTAAATCTTCATAATCAGTAGAAAAATTCTACACACTATGGAACATGCATTTTACTGACACATGCATTCACGACCCTTGAAAACATCTGAGGTAGATTTGGTGAGTCAAATCATATATGTGTCTTTCTAGGAAATATTGGTAAAATGTTGCCAGAAGGACTAGTAGGTTTGTTTTGTTTTACTTTGTTTGTTGGTTTGTTTGTTTTGTATTTTTAAGTATGAATACTGAAAGACTGTTTCATACTGGATCATCTTCTAATACCATATGCTAAGAATTTCCTACAGCAAAATCTTTGCACTGTGCCTTGTTCTTCCAATGGAGAATGAGTCATAATCACGAAGTAAGAGGCGGGTCGAGAGACATAAACAGAAAGTCATGTGATTAGTAGCTTATTTCCCAAGATCATCTGATTCTCAAAACATGTAAATGACTGATGGCACGGACCTGGTTTGAAGGGAAATAACGGTCATCTTTCATTAGAGGATGGGTGTAAGGCAGCTTGACAACAGACATTCAGAAGGCAGTGTGTCTCTGGGAGGAGGACATATATAGAGGAAAATGTGAAAACACCAAAAAACATTCAATGGATTTCAAAGTCTGCCATAGCATCTCACATAATATTAGAAAAAAAAACCACAAAATTTTCAGTATCCACAGAAAATCAGAGCAAGGGATACACACACGAGCATGTATTCTTTGTTGTTGTTTTTGTTTTGTTTTTGTTATTATTATTACAGTAAGTCAACTTAGTATGGTATTATTTGGTCATATATAAGATATTTGATGTACTATGATGAGATATCCTAAATTTGTTATAATCTTTAGATATCTTCTGCATTCAGGTTGTACCATATTGAAACAACTTGCACATGTTATAGTCAATTGGTACCATCATTTATCAATGAAAAATTATCCTTTGTGATACTAGTAATTCTAAACCAATGTTCTTTATTCTTCTAACAAAACATGTACTTTTAGTACTTTTAGTTAAACACAGTTTAATTCCCTTTTGAAAATGAATCTTTACATTGATGTGATTTGTAACAAAGTACAGATGCAAATCCTCAACTATTTATTTTCCTTTGGCCTACAGACTGGATGTTTAAAATGTAGCCATCCTATTTACCTACGGGTCAAGACAGCACATTCCTATTGAATTACTAACAAGCCTATTGAAAGCTACTGAATATAAATACATATGAGAACTTTGTTACATTATTTTTTATGTGCTAAATGTTTACTACTTATCACAAATGCAGTCATAATTTTTAGTTCTCCTTTTCCTCTTAAAACTAGGAAGATGGTGTAATAGTATTACTATTTTTAGTTTTCTGACATCATTTTGTGTCTCAATGATATTCTATTAGATTTTTGCTGTTTTCTGTAAATTAGATGTGCTTAATGCAACTTTGGATATTTGTAATTTCAAACTCCTTTCAAATCTACTTCTTCATGAACTTCTTAATTGTTTTAGGATGTACATTTTCACAAATTTCCCACATATTTTACAGTTTTAAGGCCCCCCCATACTATGTTAAAAAATGTATTAGATGATACCATGATTCCAAGTGTCTTTGCCACATTGTTAAGATTTTCCAAGTTGTGTCTTCACAAATCTATGTGAAGTCAAGCCCACAGAATCTCTTCATGATAATGTATCCAATAATCTAAGACTTCCGATTTAATCATCTTAGTATCTGCCACTTCCATTATTACCAATCTGAGAGCACGGTCTTTAACACATGGGATTTTAGATGGGCTTCAAGATACAAACTACTGCAAAAACAGATTGATAACAAAACATAGGTATGATGAAGGTAATGTATATACAGTAATTTACATTTCTTGTTACTAATATACATCATATCCATTGCATGTAATTTTTAACTTCATATGATAAACATTTTATATCATGTGATAAGTAGAAAAATGTCCCTCCAAGAGTACCCTGACCTTAATCATCAACTTATGAATATATTGCTCATCAGTGATAAAAAAATTTAAGGTTATCAATATAATTGACATTATTACTAATTACCTGATCTTCGTATATGACATTATAATGGTTTATTTGGACTTTTGAAATATGGAAGTGTCATGAAATTGTACAAGTAGAAATTGACTTTATGTCACTGAACTTAAAGAGGAAGGAATAGATTCATGAGCATCGAAAAATAAGAGGATCCCAGGAACAAGAAGTAAATGGATTTACTATAGTAACCTGAAGAAGAAATACAGGTCTGCAGAACATGATTTCATTCCTTTTCTGCATTAGGTAGAATTAAATAAACATTTAATGCAAGGCTAATTTTGAATTTTTGGAACAACAGCACACTGAATAATATACTGTAATCCTGAGAATTATGTGATCTACTTTTCTGGATTACAGGGATATGAATTATTACCACACCTTAGTAATTCTTATACATTCTTTACTATTTTTCTTTCGTGGTTGTTTTTTTTGAAAGTTTTTTTCTCTGCACATGTACTATATATAGTTTCTCTCATCCAAATGCACAGGAGAGCAACTTATAGGTTTGTGAGGCTGTCTTTGATGCATCTTTCTTTTCTCTCTTTTTATACCCTGTGAAAATGTAAAGTCTTAGTAAACCTCATTTTATAGTGCTTTCTTTTCAGTTAAAATGACTGAATCTATGCTAGATTTGTGATATTTTAGCTATACTCTTGAAACTTTCCAGGTAGTAAGTTGAAAATATAGGCTACCCACTTTGTTTATCCTTTGTTGGTTTTAAGAAGAACTCTGCCCATTCGTGTTTAATACATAGAATTACATAAATATGTACATCAATACACTCACTCACACTGTAACTGGAAGCAGAGACATATCAATAATCAGAATGAATCACTAACAGTCTTAATTCCCATCATTGGCTGCCTATTTGATTATATTTTTATAACGACCAAACAAACTCACAACTTATTTCTTAAATAAAATTATTTGAAAGGGTAAACTGTACATCTATTTGTTATTTTGCTTAAATACAAATATTAGAATCTCCCTTTAAACATTCATTTCATCAATATAGGTTTAAAATAGGAAAGAAATCCAAATAGAATAAAAGTAGTACTTGAAGTTGCCACTAGAACATGACTAGAGCAAAACAAAAGGAGATTAAGTGGATAAAAATTGGAAAGGTAGAAGTCAGAGTATCATTATTCACACATGATATGATAATACATATAAGTGACCACGATACTTGATAAAACCTCAGTCAAGTGGCTGAATGCAAAATTAACTCAAAGAAAGCAGTATCCCTCCTTTGTACAGATGATAAATGAGATGAGAGTAAAATTAGGGGAAAAACACCCTTCACAATAGCCATAAATAATAAAGCATATTTTGGTAGGACTCTATCCAAGGAAGTAACCAGATCTGTATGACAAGAACTTCAAATCCTGAAGAATGAATTTGGAGTAGATATCAGAATACAGAAAGTTTCCCCAGGCTCATGAATCCATAGGATTCACATAGTGAAGATGGCTATCTTACCAAAAGCAATCAACAGATTCAATGAAATTTTCATTAAAATTCCAACATAGTTTTTATAGACCTTTAAAAAGGAATTTTCAATTTCACATGGAAGAAAAATACCAAAAACCAAACCAACCAAACAAACAAACAAAAAAGTAAACAGGACTGCTGAAACAATCCTAAACAATTAGAGAACTACTAGAGGAATCACTACCCCTGATCTCAAGCTGTACTATAGACCAATAGTGATAAAGATTGCATGGTATTGGTATAGGAACAGAAAGTTTGATCAGTATCATTGGATTGAAGAATGAGAAATAAACCCACATATCCATGGACACTTGAGTTTTGACAAAGAATCCAAAACATGCAATGGAAAGCATCTTCAACAGATGGTCCTGAACTGCCTGAATATCTGCTTATAGAAGTATGGAAGTAGATCCGTATTTATCACCCTGCACCAAACTCAAGTCCAAGTGGATCAAAGACCTCAACACAAAGCCAATACATTAAATCTAACAGAAGAGATAGTGGCTATTAGCCTTGAATGCCTTGATGTACGAGATAATTTGCTAAACAGAACACAAATGGCTTAGGCTCTAAGATCAACAGTTGATAAATAGGACCTCATAAAACTGACAAGCTACTGTAAGACAAAGGACACTGTCCATAGGACAAAAAGGTGATATTTTGAAAACATCTTCACTAACTCTATACCTGACAGAGGGCTAAGACCCAAAATATATAAGGAATTCAAGAAGTTAGTCTTCAATAACCAATTTAACCCAATTGAAATTGGAGTACAGATCTAAACAGAGAATTTTCATCAGAGGACTCTCAAATGGCCAAGAAACACATAAAGAAATGTTCAATGTCCTTAGTCATCAAGGAAATGAAGATAAGAACAACTCTGAGATTCTATCTTATACCCATCAGGATGTCTAAGATGAAAACCTGATATGAGCGCACATGCTATCGAGGAAGTGAGGAAGGGGAACACCTTCCATTGTTAGTAGATGTGAAAACTACACTGGAAATCAAACTGGAAGTTTCTTTAAAAACTAGAAACTGTTCTACCTGAAAACCCTGATATACTTCTCCTGGGCATATACCCCAAATATGCTTCATCATACCACAAGGACACATGCTCCATTATATTCATAGCAAATTTATTCATAATAGGTAGAAACTGGAAGCTACATAGATGTCCCCTAACTGAACTATGGATACTGAAAATGTGGTTTGTTTACACAAGCGAATGCCATTTAGCTATTGAAAACAGGACATGATGAATTTTGCAGGGAAATGCATGAAACTTGAAAATATCCTCTTGAATGAGGTAATCCAGACCCAAAAAGACAAGCATGGATATAAACATGTGGATATTAGCAATAAAATATAGGATATCCATGACACACTCCATAGACCACAAAGCTAAACAAGAAGGCCCAAGGGAGGATGCTTGAATCTCAGTTAGAAAGGGGGATGAAATGGTCATAAGAAACAGAGGGAGGGAGGCAACTAGGTTGTAGAGGGGACTGGGAGGAAAATGGGGTGATCATGACCAAGTATGTGAAGAGACATGAGAGAGGGTCAGAGGACCAGAAGAATTAATGGAAATCTCATCTATCAAAGTGGTGGGAATCTCTAGGACTTTCCAGAGACCTTGGGTGGGGAAGGCTCCTGGGAGTCAGTATTAGTAATCTTAGTTGATATGTATAGCAGTGGGGATATGGAACCTGAAGGGGCTACTTCCTGTAGCCAGACTTGAACCTCAGTGGAAGGACCTACCCACAATCATTTAACTTAAAATTTGTCCTTTTAAAAGAAATGTAGGATCAAAGATGGTACAGAGACCAAGGGAATGGGCAACAATAACTGGCCCAACTTGATACCCAACCCATGGACAAGCACCAGTCTCTGACACTAGAAATGATAGTCTGTTATGCTTGCAGACAGGAGTCTATCATAATTGTCCTTTGAGAGGCTACACCCAACAGAAATGATGTATAGGAAACACCCAGACTGAATAAGATGCAGATACCATTACCAAATACTGGATGGAATGCAGGAACTCTTATGAGAAAGAGTTAGATGAAGGATTGAAGACACTAAATGGGATAGGAACTCCATAGGATAACCAATTGAGTCAACTAACCCGGACTCTTTGGGGTTCACAGAGACTGAGTCACCAATCAAAGAACATACACAGGCTGTGCAGGGGGAAGGCAGGAATACACAGAAGGAGGCAAGAACTTTTCAGAGAAATGGCGGGGGGGTATGGATGCAGGGACTCTGTGAGGGCGGACTAGGATTGTGGACAGCTACAGTGGTGTAAAATGAAAAAAATAATAGAGGAGAATACTTACTGGGATTGTTAACTAGGATTCTTCCTCTTCTAATCATTATTCTTAGGTTTGATCTTTTCATAGTGTTCCAGATTTCCTGGATGTTTTATTTCAAAAATACTTTTAGATTTAAATTTGTCTTTGACTGAAGTAGCTATTTATTTCCTTGTATCTTCAGTGCCTGAGATTCTCTCTTTCATCTATTTTGTTCTGTTGGTTATGATTGCACATGTAGTTTCTGTTCACTTACCTAGATTTTCCATTTCCCAATTTATCTCAGTTTATGTTTTTTTATTGATTCTATTCCCATTTTTCTGGTCTTGACAGTTTTATTCATTTCCTTCTAATATTTGCTCCTTCTTGGCTTTCTTAAAGGGATTTTATTCACTTCCTCTTTATGAACTTCTATCATCTTCATAAAGTTAGTTTAAAGGTTGTTTTCTTATGCTTCCTCTGTGTTTGGGTATTCTGGGATTATAGTAGTAAAAATAGCTGAAATATGTTGTAGGCATATTGCCCTGGCTGCTGTTGCTTCTGTTTTAAACCTGGTGTGTAGGCATCTGGATTTGGACAATAGGGCATAGTGATGAGGAGGCAAGTCTGGTGTGGAGGTATTGTCAGGGGCAGGAGGATGCTATAAGAGATTGAAGTAAGTCCTGGGGTATACTATCTGGATTCTGGTGGCTTGTGTCTCTCTGGTCCATCACAAAGTGTCTACCTGAGTTTTCCTGTCTGTTCTTCTGGCTGTCAGGAACGGCAACTATTCTTTTGACTAGCATGGTTTGTGTCTGAGCAGAAAATATCCACTGGAGCTGGGAGCTGGAGCACAGGATAGGGGTTTCCGGTGGGACAGGAAGTAATGAGAGTAGATTGAATCTTTGGAATCTGATCTGAGAATATAGGAATGTTCAGCAGTCAGGTGGACTTCTTATCTCTTATTCTGACTATGAGAAGAATTATTTTAATAAAAAAGCATAAGCAAATTACCAAAATAGGTACAAAAGGCATCAAATTTAATAGTTAGAAGTTATACCCCAATTTTGTCAGTACTCAAAAACTTGATCAGGTATAAAATTTGATAAACTGGTTACAGTATGATGAGACATTTCAATTGATCAAAAAGATTATTAAGATTAAGAAATATAATTACATTATAATATCTGACAAAGTAATACATACTTATTTATTAATATATAATTTTGACTATATATTTATACATTTTACATACTCCTACATATACTTATATATTTATATTTCTATATTTTTTATATTTCTATACACATTAATTTTTAAAATAAATAAGAGAAATTTATACAATTTAGCAGATAAATGATCACAATATTTTAATACTTTAAAGAAAAGTCAATCTCATATAAGTGTACACTGAAGATATTAAAAACAAAAATAAGTTTAAGTCATTCTTTCATATGTACTGTGATGTCATTATTTGGCCACATAAATGACAAAAATTCAAAATATATCACTATTACATATTGCAAAGTATATGAAGCAAAGTAAATTTATAGGATTCAGTTGTATAATTTTGTGTACCTGGCAGTTTTTTTTCTAGGCTTTAATACATTTATATCCTGTAACCCTGAAAATTAACTCCTAATAAATCTAAATGTGTTTGGACATCAGTGGATATGGCCAAGAATATTGATAAGCACTTGCAATCATGCAAAAAAAGTCTAACATAGCTACTACAAAATGTATAAAGAATATCACAGTAAAATATCAAGTAAGGGAAACAGGACAAAGCATATAAATGTCTTTGTTAGTGACATACAAAGGTGAAAACCAGAAAAGTGGTATTATCTGTAAACGTAGGGCAGGGGTGATATTTAGCAAACACTTGGTGGCTAGTGTTGAAACCTAGTGTTGTAGAAGCTTCTTGGAGCCAATGAGGGTGATCCTAGGGAGGACTCCTAGTAATGGAGGCTAAGGAGTTAAGACTGGCTATCATTTGCATCCAGATTGTATTAGGTTGACTTGCTGGCCAAGGGAGTCAAGTGGAGACACCTATACAATCCAGGCTGATGATAGAACAGAGGGTCAGTGTCTGAAACTTGCAGAGTAGCATCACTGCAGAGGACAACACACACAACTCATTGAATATGGTGAGCTTGAGCTGGTGGCTTGCGCGGAGACTTCACCCCTATATTCTAGCTGCTTTGGAGCAGACGGTAAGTATCTTCAGGCTATGGAAAGGAAACCTAAACCCCAACCCAGCCACAAACCCTCCAGCTATAATCTGTCTTACTGCAAGATGTGTTGATGGCGAGTACGTATGGGAGTGGCTGTCAAATGTTTGTTTTAACTTGAAGATGATGCCATGGGGGAAAGTCCATGCCCTACACTGCCTGGATGTTTAGGAACAAGAGGCTGCATAGCTCAGACATCAAGAGTAGAACCAAACATGAATGGGAAAAAAATTATTTCTAATGATATTCTTCTATACTCTTAGACCAATGCTGTGTCCAGTCATCATCAGAAAATCTTTCTCTAGGAGCATATGAGAAGAGGTAAAACAACCCAAAGATAGTCATGTGAAAAAAAAGACTCTCCATTGGAAATCTCCACTGGTTCCTTCCCTTGAGAGCTTAGGATACTCCAGGGGAGAGGGTAAGAAAAGATCTCTGGCCCTATTAGGACTCTCTCTCCTATTGAGTTGCTTTGTCCAGCCTCTTTATGAGGGCTTTTGCTTTGTTTAATTGTACTTTGTTTTTCTGTCCTCTCTTGGCAGCATACCTTTTTCTGTAACATAAAAGGAAACAGAGGAGGAAATAGAAGGGAAATAGAACTAAAGGAGATGAAAGGTGGAGAGATACTGGGAAAAGTGGAGGAAGGGGAAACTGGTCAGGATGGGTTGTATGAGAGAAGAACTTATTTTCTCTCTTTTTCTTTTTAAATTGGATATTTTTTAATTTACATTTCAGATGCTATCCGCTTTCCCCATTTCTCCCCCAAAACTCCCTATCCTTTCCCTCTTTCTCCTTGCTTGTATGAGAGTGTTCCCCCACCCACTCCCGCCTACCCGATCTTCACGTTCCCCCATACTGGGGCATCCAGTATTTATGGGACCAAGAGCCTCTTCTCCCACTGATGCCTCACAAGGTCATCCTCCAGCACACATAAAGCTGGAGCCATGGATCTCTCCATGTGTTTCCCGGGCTGGAGGTCTGGTTGGTTGGTATTGTCGCTTTCTCCTTGGGGCCACAAACCACTTCAGCTCATTCAGTCCTTGCTCTAACGTCTCCATTGGGAACCCCATGATCATTTCAATGGTTAGCTGTGAGCATTCGCCTCTGTTTATGTCAGGCTCTGGTAAAGCCTCTTAGGAGACAGCTCTATCAGGCTCCTGTCAGCATGCACTTCCTGGGATCCACAAGAGCGTCTGCATTTGGTGACTCCACATGGACTGGATCCCCATGTGGGGCAGTCTCCAGACGGCCTCTCCTTCAGGTTCTGCTCTATAGTTTGTCTCAGTATTTCCTCCCAAGAGTATTTTATTACTTCTAAGAAGGACTGAAGCAGCCCCACTTTGGTCTTCCTTATTCTTGAGCTTCATGTGGTCTTGGGTATTCTGAGCTTTTGGGCTAATATCCACTTTCTAGTTCTATTTGCCTAAGAATTACACGAATTCATTGTTTTTTATTTTTTTAATTAAATAAAATTTTTATTTTGAATAGCTTCAATCAAAAAGGATTTCATATGGTATTTACAATGCTGGATGGACAATTAGGATATCTACCTTTTTGACAACAGGGTACTATTCTTGAGCAGTAATACAATTTTAGAAATATAAAGATGTGTCTGTCATTTCTGATATATAAAATTACTTAAAAAATCCATGGTCTCAGGGAATTCACAAATTATAACAGGAAGTAACTTTTATTAACTTCATGTGCACATAATTACCAAATTGTAATACATTAAAAATACATGTATATACTTAGATTGTGCAATAGTTAATACCCTATTTTGATAAAAGTCCTCTGTAGCCTCCCACTATAAATATAAAAAAACCTTTTTATCTGATACAACAAAATTGCATGCATGAGATATTAGATGTTCTCTAAAGCCTTAAGTTGCTCTTTACTGGATATGAGTTTTTGTTGCTTTTGGAATATATATATATATATATATATATATATATATATATATATATTCCAAATATGAATGACACATTATTTACCATGCCTTTGAAACTGTGCAGTACTTTCATCAACATGGGAAATAAAGTATAAAAACAACAAGTTTCCTTAAATGAATAGTGGGACCTGGAAAGCGTTTGTACCCCAGGCTTTGTTGTGGCACCCCACCTCGCCCAAGCACTCTTTGCAGCATTCCCTTACAGCATTGTTTTAAATAGCTGAGAAATCTCCATTGTGTAAATGTACCACATTTTCTGTATCAATTCCTCTGTTGAAGGACATCTGGGTTCTTTCCAGCTTCTGGCTCTTATAAATAAGGCTGCTATGAACATAGTGTAGAATGTGTTCTTGTTATATATTAGAGCATCTTTTGGGTATATGTCCAGGAGTGGTAAAACTGGGTCCTCAGGTAATACTATGTCCAATTTGCTGAAGAACCACCTGACTGCTTTCCATAGTGTTTGTACCAGCTTACAATGCCACCAGCAATGTAGTAGTATTCCTATTCCTCCACATCCTCTCCAGCATCTGCTACCACCTGAGGAATTTTGATCTTAGCCATTCTGACTGGTGTGAGGTGTAATTTCAGGGTTGCTTTGGTTCTCATTTCCCTGATGACTAAGGATGGTGAACCATTTCTTTAGCTGCTTTTTGACCACTTGAATTTCCTCAGTTGAGAATTCATGGTTTAGCTCTGTATCCAATTTTTAATATGGTTATTTGATTGTCTGGAGTCTAATTTCTTGAGTTCGTTGTATGTATTGGATATTAGCCCTCTAGAGGATGTAGGATTGGTAAAGATCTTTTCCCAATCTGTTGGTTATCATTTTATCCTATTGACAATGTCCTTTGCCTTATAGAAGATCTGCAATTTTAAGAGGTCCAATTTGTCAATGTTTTTCAAGAGAGATTGGGGTGAACTTTCTGTGTTGTATCTTATTTTAATTGATTTAGAACATACTAAAAATTTTGTCTTTGGAAAAAATACTGAAATGTAAATAGCTCTCGTTATTTGGTTAGTTTTATATAAATTGAAATATTTGATTACAACAGCTTTTTTATTTCTTTTTGAAAAATGGTTTGCTCTAAGACCATATTAGTTAACTTGACAGTTTTTCTTCTATTTTTCTGATTCTCTTTTTCACATGAGATCAGAAATAGCTTTCTTTCAGCACTGATACAATTATATGTAAATTTTTATGCCTCTGAGATCATGGGCAAAAAATGTGACTTCCTCAGTATTTTAATATCTTCCAATCTTCTATTATAATTCTTACTATACATAAAATAGTTTATGTCACATCTCTGTTGTCTTATATGTTTAATAGCATAGATATAAGGGAAATACTTTCAACTCAGCCTCACATTATGAGTATAAACATAGTTATCTCATGTAGGCACTCACAAAAGTGGACAAAAATGACAACACTAGCAATATTATTTTGGTATGTTTATCAACTCATAATCAAATTTCTACTTTTTAAATTTATCAAATTTACAATCTTTGAAAAATTAGCACACTATTATATACTTTCTGAAATATGGGCTTGTTTTCTACATCATATATGTATGCATATGTGTACATATATGTGTACATATATTATATGTAACTGGAAACTGTATTTTATAATATTCAATGGAAAATAGCGTAGCATAAGTATTACTTTTGTTTGTAATAATGCAAAATTATGGACTCTATTTACAGGTATTTTTCACTCATACTCTATTTTTTCTCCTTCAATTCAAATAATGCACTTATCTCTTTCACTGCATTACAATCTTTAAATGCTTTTCAGCTGTGAAATTGTTAGTACAATCAATATTTGCTACCAGTTTTGTTGTAGGGTCTCAACATTAATGATATCAAAAGTATTTACAGAGAGAAGAGAAAAAATGTACAGCAATGGCACAGAATGTGAGAATATGAATGCAATTTAAATAATGTACATTTAAAAATATGTTAATAATGGTCAGTGATTCATTGCTTTTAGAACTTGGGGAAAATGCGATCTTACAAGGTGATATACATTGATCAAATTTATCTCAGACAATGAAATCAAGTAAACAAGTAACAGAAACATTTCAATTTTATATTATCTTCCTATATTGGTGAATTTTATTAAAATTGATTTTATAGAAATATTTCTATAATCAGTCATCACAAGTCATCATTATTTGATTACTCTATACTCTGAATGATTAAACACAATCTCTGCAACATTCCTGCAATGTGTTATTTTTGATTTATGTCTCTAAGTTAAAAAATAAAAAAACTTCAGTCTTACTGTGTGTTGACATCATGAGGATATGTTGTTTTCCATTTTTTAAATGAAATGCAATTACTTTTGCAGTTTTCAGGTTTTTCATATTATTGCATTTTTATCATTTTTTGAAGACTACCTAGCTGTTACACAGAAAAAAAGGTTTTGAGAATAATAAATGCATAGCAATTCCATAGACTATATCAGTAATAAAATAATGGAGCATACATGATTAAAATGAATTGATCCACTCAATTTTCTTACTACACTGAATTCTTTCTCTCCAAAGTGAAAAGTTTGCCACCCATACCTAGAGAATGACTTTATTTTACCCTACTCACTTCCTTTCATAACAGTACTATGGTTATATATGATCTCTGAAGAAATTTGAATTATTTAAAAATGAAGAAAATGAAATATTGGAGTCATATTGGAGAAATATATTTTTTGAAAAGTGGTTTATTGCAACATATCAATCTTCATTAAAAGTATCATAACTGAGCTTTCTAATCAGACAGTGTTTTGATTATTTTTTCTTCAAACATTAAATCATAAATTAAGACTATTATTTAATAGAAGATCTCCTGACTGTAAGACACATAAATGAGAATCACAAGCTGCAAATAGACATTATAGTCAGTAACATCTAATAGAATTATTTTAAAATGTCAATATGGGCATTTGAAAATTCTATGCCTCAAATATATTATTTTGAGAACAATGATAAAGATTTTAATAAAAGGAAATATATGTCCTTTGGAGATGTTAATTCTTTCTAAATTTATCTTTCATATCAATGTACCCATGATATTTTGTAATGGGTGTTATATGATTCTAAATGTTATACAATAATATCATCATCAAGAGAACAACTTCTACTTTTACAGAGTAATATTAAAGACAGTAAAGTATACAGACTTATGATTTGGTCTTAATTATTTATAAGGACACAGCTGCAAATTTGATTTATATTTACTCATGTAACTATATCTCATAGCCAGATTTATCCTATTTTATTCCCCAAATGCTCACTCTGAATACTAGTGAGACAAACTTTTTCAGTTAATTCTGTCTCAAGTGTGATCATGACTTCCATTTTTATTATTATAGAGAATTTCTCAGTAAATGGAGTCAGGAAATAAATTGATTCTTGCCTCAAAATTTTAGGCATCAATATTGTTTCTATGATACTCATCCATGCTGCTGTCCCCAGCAGAGGGTCATTTGTGTTCTTTAGTACTCTTAATTATATTCCTTTGAATATTTCATCATTCTAAAAATACTTTCTATTGTTGATGAACATCTGGCCTGCTTTAAATTGGTATCAATACAAAATAGTGTTGTAATGGACGTGATCATTTTAGGCATAAATCAAGGTTGCATTTTCTCTTTAGTTAGGATGGAATTACTATGTCATAGGTTTTATATGCTATCAAATTTAGTATACATTGCTGAAAAGGATGTCAAACAGCTTTCTAAATTTCCAGTGGTATCAGGAATATGGGATATATGTGAGTTTTATTCGTTCTACGTAGTTAACTAAAACTTGGAGTCTTTATTTTCATCCTATCTACTTTAGTGGATATATGATAAATGCTTTATAATATATTTTTATTATTATAATAGAAATTAGACCCGCATTTGAGAGTCTTGAAATATATTATACTTAACAATAAAACTCATACCACATTCAACACATAATATGTAGTATATTAGTTTTTCTCTCAATTATAGTAGGTTTAACTTTAAACAGCAAATTATCTCATCTTATATTTCTTGCTGTAAGTTACTATAAATGTAGATAAACAGTTTTGTAAAACATAATAGGCAGCATAGAAAACTATGATACTTGGTAAAAGTACTCAATTTTTTTCTGGTCTTTATATGAGTCACATGTGCAAATATGTACTTGCACATGGATATATCAGATACATAAACACACTCAACCAAATATACATACACATATATACATATATGTCATCATGCCATTATGTTGAAAGAATCAAGTGATAACTTGATTGCAGCAAAATAGAATAAGAATTTTATCATATGCTATTTAAGATTGACAACTGAGTAGTGTACCATATTGTTATATGATTGTTTTTAGTTAGTTTGGTCTCATCAAGAAGTCTGAAATAAACACAGATACACAGACAGACAGGGCCCTACACAAACTCAGATATAGACACACATACACACACACATACACACACACACACACACACATACACAAAGGGTTGAGGTTATTTGTAACAAGGAAGAAACCTCTTAATTAAATGTGAATAGTCATACAACCACTATGCAGGAGAAGAATATCTCAAAGAGAAGCATTGGTACACTTGATACTCAGGACCATTGATATCTTAGAATTCTTCACCTTATTAGTTTTAGGTACATCTAGAGTGCATCATCTGTACTCTTATTAACAGGCTTTAAACACATCTCCCTTCTCTCAATATGTTTGCTCAAAATTGGAAAGGGTTACAGTATTTTTACTTACTTTTAAAATTTTCTTCAAGATCTTATGTTTGATCTCATAACTGTTAGTTGGTTAAATTATCATATTGCCTCTAGGTAAATACAGTTCATATTTGAGAGTGATGCATCATAAATTCGGGGATAGAATCCTATAACAGTATATGTGTAGTAGGTTGCTGTCTGTAAAAGAATAGAATCTCAAATAGCTGAGAAGCACCAAAAGAAGTGGTCAACATCCTAAGTCATCAGGGAAATGCAAATCAAAGCAATCCTGAGTTTCCACCTCACACCAATCAGAATGGTTCAGATCAAAAACTCAGGTGACAGCAGATGTGAAAGAGGATGTGGAAAAAGAGAACACTCCTCCATTGCTGGTGGGATTGTAAGTTGGTAAAACCACTTTGGAAAACAATTTGGTGGTTCCTCAGAAAACTGAAAATAGTTCTACTTGAGGACCCAGCAATACCACTACTGGGCATATACCCAAAACATGCTCTAACATATAACAAGGACACATGCTCCACTATGTTTAGAGCAGCCTTATTTATAACAGCTAAAAATTAGAAATAACCCAGATGTCCCTCAACAGAAGACTGGATACAGGAAATGTGGTACATTTAAATAAATGACTTCATGAATTTCTTAGGCAAATGGATGGAACTAGAAAATGTAATCTTGAGTGAGTCAATCCAAATACAAAAGGACACATGCTATGTACTCACAGAATATTAGTGCAAACCTCAGAATACTCACTATGCAACACATAGACCATATGAACCTTAACAAAAAGGAAGGACAAAGTGTGGATTATTCAATCCTATTTAGAAGGGGCAAAAAAAAAATAACCCAAGGAGATAAAAGGAGGGAAGGAGGAAGCGAGAGAGAAGGGGTGGTAAAAAAGGAGGGACAGGATCAGGTATGGGAAGTGACAGAAGAGAAGTCCAGAGGTCAGGAAAATGAATAGAAATATGTAGCAGTGGGCAGTGTTGAATGGGAGGGGAAACCACTAGAAAGTCCCAAACACCAGGAAATCACACAGTACCCAAGATCCAACGGGGATGACATTAGCGGAAATACCCAACATAGGCACAGCCCCTATTTGAGGCATGGGGTCACCCACCCAGCAGAAAATTTTAACTCAGCATTATTCTTGTCTAAAGAAAATGCAGGGACAATATTGGAGCAGAGACTCAAGGAAAAGCTATGCAGAGACCGCCCCACCTTGGAATCCATTCCATCTGCAGACACCAAACCTCCACACTATTGCTGATACCAAGAAGCACTTCCTGACAGGAGCCTGTTACACCTGTCCTCTGAGAGGCTGTGCCAGCACCTGACTAAAACAGACACAGAAACTGTCAACCAAAAGACTGGGCCCAGGGACCCTAATGGAAGATTTAGAGGAAGGACGGAAAGAGTTGAAGGAGATAGCGACTCCATAGAAAGAACAACATCAACCTCCCAGAGCCGCCAGAAACTAAACCACCAACCAAATCATTGCTTTGTATCTTATTTTGTCATAAACATGTTCCAAGGATCACAAGACTTGCCTACAAATGACAAAGAAATCCAGCCACACAAGTTACCCAAGTTGTAACATGTCATATAAATTTACAGACAAAATCTAGAATAAATAGCATTCATTTCCTTTGTAGTTTATTTTATTAAATCTGTGCTAATGAAGTATTCATAGGTATAGCTGATATTGCAAAATTCCCACATATACAATAATGGAAACATAGTACAGTGCAGAAAGGCAGGAAAGGTGACAAATTTTGTTAGGGAAAATCTAGAATTCAGACGAATTAAAATGGGCATTAGATTAGAAGCAGTCATGATACATCCCAGAATTAAATATGTAAATGAAGAGAATGCTATAAATAACTTCATGAACCCCAATAGAGAGGTAAGCTTAGTGTGGCTAGAGTATCAAATAGATGGTCACTGTTAAAAGATTCATTGGTGTGACTGTTAAGTAAGACCAGGAAAAACCTCATCCATGTATAAATACATCAGGATCTCTATGTATTCCAGGACATCAATGTTTACCTCAGGCAACATGTCTCCAATCAGTCTGTCATTACTGAACACCTGCTGTGTAGCAGTAAGATTTTCATGTTTCTTCACAATCAATGCTGTCTTAACTAGAATGACTCAGAACTTGGCTTAAAAGCATGAACAAATGAAAAATGTACTTGAAAGTGAAAGATAATGCAATGTTCTAGGCTGGTTTACCCTTTTGGATAAATCCTTTCAGGATATACTAATAATCAACCTGAGTCTAATGCTTACATTACAAAATTCGGTCACTACATAAAGTCATTTTCCTAGAAACTTTGTTATAAGATTAGAAAACAAATGCTTGTTCTCATGAGGAGAAGAAAGAAATTTATATAGCATTTCTCTACAAATCTCTAAAATGGCCAATTCCAGTGTTTCTCTAACTTTTTGAATGCTCTCTGCACATACATGGTGTCTATCCTGATAAGTCACTTGATAAAAAAAAAAAAAAACAAATACTAATACATTTGTGAGAAAACAGTTACTTTGCTTCATCTTCAAAGATTTTTTTTATCAGAATGTTCTAAAGACAATTAAAATCTCATACATTTTATAATTAGGCAATTAAATTCCCAACCTTTGCAGGATGTTTATCAAATTTAAATAATGACTTTCAATTATTTGTTTTATTCTATTCTCTAGAATACATTTAAAAGGTTTAACATGAATGTTTTTCACAGGTTATCTCATTTATTTCCAGTAACAATGTTCAAACTATAACTTCCAGATATTGTATAGAAATAGATTAAAAAATACTCATG
This sequence comes from Grammomys surdaster, assembly GCF_004785775.1. Taxonomy (NCBI): domain Eukaryota; kingdom Metazoa; phylum Chordata; class Mammalia; order Rodentia; family Muridae; genus Grammomys; species Grammomys surdaster. The sequence goes on along the minus strand of NW_021604921.1, from coordinate 5,829 downwards.
AAGGAGATGGTGTTAGAATACTATTGTTGGTCTCTCTTTGTATATTTAACTACACTTCTCTTTGAATGTGTTTGAATAAAATAAAGTATAGAAATGATTTCTATGTATGCATCTTGACTGGACTAAAACATATTTATCATTAGACCACTGTAAGAAATATAGCAGCACTTTTAAATAAATTAAAAATTTCCCCCCTTTTAAAATTAATCAATATTCACTTTACTAAATACAACAGTCATGACTAAAAAAACAGCTGTCCCATTATAATTCTTTAGTGACATAATTAATTTTATTTCAATAAGCAGTAACAGTTATCACTATCATAGTCTTTGCCACCATCACTATGACCACCATCTCCCCATCACCGTTATTGACACAATCAATATAACCCTAGCCATCATGATAACCACTATTGTCATTATCACCCTCTTCATGACAGCTTACATCAGGCCACAGTATCAATACTATAATCAACTTTTGATGTTTATGATATAATTATACTTATTTGACAAAGACACAAAGGCACAAAACCATTTACGATCTTTCCAATGACACTGAGCAAGTGATGAACTCTGATTTTGTTTTGTCCAGATGACTCCAGGATTCAGACTCACAGGCTTTCTAGCCTTTGGCCTTCAAAGGGTGGACATTCTTTCAAACATTCCTATTTTCTATGGACAGTATTAGTACTTTGATGAATGTACATTGATATGACTTAGTAACTATGTACCATCTATAGAAAATTAGTTATCTATAGGCTTAGTATACAAATTTAGAAGGCCAATGCTTAAAACATCAATATTAGCTACCCTTTCCATATTATGTTCCAAAATTGTTTTGAATAATGTAAGTAGATGTGAAACCAAGTCCTTTTTATAAGAACACTTGCCTATGGTATTGCAAGTGCACTTTCTATAATCCTGTTCCAGGAAATAAACATCTGACTGACTCATTTCTGTTTTTCAGGCTCAGCTGCTGCAGAGAAGTTGCAGTTTTCACAGATTCAAAATGAAAAGGTCATCGTCCTCAATCGGACTCTTTTCGTAATTCTCAACTCTATAAAGAAAGTGTTCATCTGTGCAGATGTTTAAATGATGGCCATAGGCACTAAAATCATTGCCAGTTTACTCAGAATGCATTGAGTACAATGTTTTTAAAAAAGAACTTGAAATAGTTTAGTGAAAAGATATCATGATGTATCAGTCACTTGTCCACATTGGAGTAGAAGGTTAAAATTACTCCAAAAAAAGACTGTGTTGTGTTAAAGATACACCTACCTCTAGGTTTGGGGGATTTTTCATAGCATTAATGAAAGTCTAAGCAAAAGCACAAAAGATATAATTTTATTTTAATGATTTATACACTCTACTACTTCAGTTTTCTGGGTAATTCTGTGTCCTATATAAATTGAGCTTTTATAGAAACTTATTGAGTATGTAGTACAGATGAGATACATTTGAAGAAGTGAACGTTAGAAACATTGGTGAGCAGCTTAAGTTTTACTCATGTGAAAGAAACCTATTTTCTGCCATAAAGCAAAACTTTCCAAAGGAAGAACATGATGTATAGATGCTGCAATCTGTGAAATGCTTTTTTTTCTGTCTCCTAATTTGTAACAGGAACATGGACAATAAAACCACTAAGAGCTGGGGAAAACAGGAATAAAGTGTTGTGAAATTATCATCAGGATAACATTATTTGAGAAATGGATCTATTTTTTCAAAACCAAATGAAGGAAGAATTTTCCTTTTTCAAAATAGAGGCATCTGCAGATAGGCTTCAGGAGCACTGACCTTCATTGTGGAGCTACTTGCTACTGGTAGATTTGGAGAGAGGAGAAGTTATTCATTCAGTTGAGGAACCAATGAAGATCACACCAGGATCCAGTGCATACTTTCAATCTGATGGTCACAGAGTTGATTATGACTAAACTCAATGGATAACAAAACTAGCCCAAAAGTCATGAATCTGAGAAAGGAAATAGTAGCATTGGAGGATAAAGGGCATGGGCATGGGGAGTATAACTGGTACCAGGTGTATAATAAATTTTATAGATTTTTCAAATTGTCAAATAAAATAAATCAACAAAGCCGCTATTCTAATACTGAATTTTTCAAAGCAAAATGATTCAGAAGGGTATAGAATATTTAAGTAGTATACATCTACAGTTTCCTGAACACCATGATAGTCAAAAATGTATTTTCATAGACCATTTCTTGTTTTTACTATTCTTATTCCTTGGGAATGTCAACCTGAGGATTGAGGTACACAACTTTAAAGCCAGCATGTAACTAGAGGTAGGATACTCAGTTCAAGACCATTCTTGTTTGCATATCTTATTTCTTAATAGTTTTAAACAATATGATAGATGCAATAATCTTCTTAGGTTTGATTTGTTGGCAACATCTAGTTTTTCATAATATTTGAGGATAGTGCACGTATGCATTATTAAGTGTTTCTGAGAAAGCTTTCATGTGAATTAATAAAATTAATCTTATTTGTAAAAATTTCAAAGAATAATATTGCTAGATCATATGGTATGAATAAGTTCATTTTATAAAAACATATTTTATAGATTGACTAAACCATCATTTGTCTCCCATCTCCATGTCTGAGAGACCAGCTGCTCCAGATTCTTGGCAGCTGGTAGTGTTCTCACTGGTTTGCATTTTAGTCATCTCAGTGAGTATAGAGGGTCTTGTTGTTGTTGTTGCTGTTGTTGTTTTTGTTTTATTGTTATAGGTTAAATATCACTAGTGAAGTGCATCTTGTTCTGTTTAGATTTCTACAATACACTGAATGGTTTTGCAACAAATACTTTTCTTACATTTCTGTATGTAATCTGCTGGATTATATAAATTGATTTTAGATGTCAAATCAGACTGGAAAATTTTAAATAAACCATCCCAATCTCGTCAAAATCTTGTTTAGATAATTAGAATTCATTTGTGTTGAATTTTTCAACTATATGAGAAATACTGTTCTGTAATTTCCCTTTCTTTGCAACATGTCTTTCCTCGTTCAGTATTAGAGTCATGCTCACTCCCTATAATGAAAGCCATTGTGAAACAATGACTTTTTCCTTAAAGTCTTTAGTAGACAACCTCAGTATTGCCACTTGTCCTAAAGCACTTTTTTCTTGTTCTACAATGCACTGTTTCTTTCTGTAGAATCCCACTTCAACTCACAAAGAAGTAGCAATTTCTTCAAAGCAGTCATTATTAAATAAGTTAAATTTAAGTTGTTCATGAATGTCAACTCCTAATCAGAAAATGTGTAAAAAGTACATTTCCAATATAAGGATGTATTGAAATATCCTGATAAAGGAATAGTCCAAAGTAAGAAAGCATTATATTCCATTATGTGGGAAATCCCAATAGCTTAAAGGGGCAAGATATGAGTCAGCTTTTCCTAAATGCTTCTGTCATCAAAAGAATATTTTATTAATGGAGAAGGCATACAACCAGAAATAATTTTTCTTATAACACTATCAATTTTCTTACAAATCATGCATCACTTTAGCAAAATTTCAAGATGAATGAAATATATATGTATATTGTATATAGTTTGTGCATATACATATATATATATAAAATGAATAAGAAAATGTGTTTAACAAACTGCTTTCACACTTCTCAACTTAATAACATTCTAAAATGTAAATATATATTATTTGTGACTATTGTGAAGGGTATCATTTTCCTAATTTCTTTCTCTGCCTGTTTATCTTTTGAATAGAGGAAGGATACTGATTTGTTTGAGTTAACTTTATAACCAGCCACTTTGCTCAAGTTGTTTATCAGGTTTAAGAGTTCTCTTGTAGAAGCTTTGGAGTCACTTAAGTATACTATGAATTATCTGCAAATAGTAATATTTTGACTTTTTCCTTTCCTATTTGTATACCTTTGACTTTCTTTTGTTGTCTAATTGCTCTGGCTAGGACTTCCAGTACCATGTTGACTAGATAGGGAGAGAGTGGGCAGCCTTGTCTAATCCTTGATTTTAGTGGGATTGCTTCAAGTTTCTCTACATTTAGTTTGATGTTGGCTACTGGCTTGCTGTATACTGCTTTTACTGTGTTTAGCTATGTGCCTTGAATACCTGATCTTTCCAGGACTTTTACTATGAAGAGGTGCTGAATTTTGTCAAATGCTTTCTAAGCATCTAGTGAGATTATCATTTTTTTCCTTTGAGTTCATTTATATAGTGGACTAGGTTGATGGATTTCTGAATATTGAACCATCCCTACATTCCTGGGATAAAGCCTACTTGATCATGATGGATGATTATTTTGATGTGTTCTTGGATTCGGTTTCCAAGAATTTTATTGAGTATTTTGCATCGATATTCATAACGGAGATTGGTCTGAAGTTTGCTTTTTTTTGCTGTCTCTTTGTGTGGTTTCAGTATGAGCATAATTGTGGCTTCATAGGACGAATTGGTTAGTGTTCTTTCTGTTTCTATTTTGTGGAATAGTTCAAAGAGAATTGGTATTAGGTCTTCCTTGAAGGTCTAATAGAATTCTGCACTAAAACCATCTGGTCCTGGGCTTTAGAAAATTGGACATAGCATTACCTGAGGGCCCAGCTATACCACTCCTGGGAATATACCTTGAAGATGCTCCAACATATAACAAGGACGTAGGCTCCACTATGCTCATAGCAGCCTTATTTATAATAGCCAGAAGCTAGAAAGAACCCAGATGTCCTTCAACAGAGGAATTGATACAGAAAATGTGGTACATTTACACAGTGAAATATTACTCAGCTATTAAAAACAATAAATTCATGAAGTTCTTAGGCAAATGGATGGAGCTAGAAGATATCTTGTGTGAGGTAACTCAATCATAAACGAACACACATAGTATATACTCACTGATAAGTGGATAGTAGCCCAAAAGTTCATAATACCAAGATACAACTCACAGACCACATGAAGTTTATGAAGAAGGAAGACCAAAGTGTGGGTGCTTCGGTCCTCAGAAGGAGTAACCAAATACTCATGGGAACAAATATGGAGACAAAATGTAGGATACAAACTGAAGGAGGGGCCGTTTCGAGACTGTTTCACCTGGGTATCTATCCCATGTGCAATCACCAAATGTAAACACTTTTGTGGATGCTGACAGGTGCCTGATATAGCTGTCTCCTTAGAGGTCTGCAAGATACTATCATATGCAGAGGTGAATGCTCACAGCTAACCATTGAACTGACTGATCATGGGGTTCCCAGTGGAGAAGTTAGTGAGAAGACTGAAGGAGCTGAAAGGGTTTGCGGCCTCATGGAGAGAGCAACAATATCTACCAACCAACCAGAGCTCCCAGGGCCTAAACCAGCAGCCTGAGAGCACATAGGGAGGGACCTATGGCCCCAGCTCTGTGTGTAGAGGAGGATGTATTTGTTGGGCATAGGTGGGAGAGGAAGTCTTTGGTCCAGTAGAGGCTGGTTGTGGGGGAATTCGAGGGCAGGTGGTGGGAGTTGGTGGCTGGTTTGGGACATATCCTTATAGAAGCAGGATGAGGGGGGATGGGATGGGGGTTTCTTGGTGGGTGGAAAATAGGTAAAGGGGATAATACCAGAAATGTAAATAAAATATGCAATAAAAAATTAATTTTAAGAAAAGAACATGGGTAGGGAGGTTGTGGAGGTTGTGGGAGGAGTTAGGAAAGAGAAAAGATACCATTAAGTTATATTCAATGATTACATCTTAACAAAGTTAAAAAAATAATGATAAAGTAAAAATTGAAAAAAAAGTATATATACTCATAATATCAAAATGTTTTAGGTGGTCCAATCCATCCATTTTCTCCCAAATCCATACTGATTTTAT
>NW_021604920.1:168402-171691 GCF_004785775.1 Grammomys surdaster | reverse complement strand
CAATCATCAGTTAATCACCCTTGCAGAAGATGCAGTGAGGAACGTTCTTTAAAGAACATGCGTTAACAAGCACATTGAGGTCATTTGTGTAACCTCAGAAAATATTGTTGTTTTCCTATCATGGTACTCCTAGGGATAATTATAGTAGATTAGGTTTTGTAAGCTCAGCATGATTTCTAAGACAGTATGGCTGAAAATACCCTTCCTCCCCAGAGTTTCTAAAGAAACAACACTCTGCCACCTCAGTTCTGCATTTCTTTGAAAAAATTCTTTGTTCAATTTGCTATTCTTAGGAAACCTGATTTAAAGTGTGTGTGTGTGTGTGTGTGTGTGTGTATGTGTGTGTGTATCAGGGACATTTTGCTCTATTAACATATAGGAATCTGCCTCTCCCTCCCTCTGCCTTTCTTTAAAAAAATGCATAATTTTAACTGGTTGCACACAACTTTACTTCCTTAGGCCTATCTAAAAATGTTAACAATTTATTTATGAAATTTAACCAGTGTGTGTGTGTGTGTGTGTGTGTGTGTGTGTGTGTGGTGTGTTCAAGAGAATATACAGCACAAACTACCTGTTAAGGTCACAGGAAATTTTGTAGAATGAGTTATAATCTTCTGCCTATCTGTGAGTTCAGAGACTGAGCTCTTACTACTAGGTTTGTGAAGTAAATATCTTTATCCTCTGAACTGTCTCTCTGGCCCTGTGGACCAATATTATGCCAATTTTAAGCCACCTTCCTGAAATGATTTGGATATGACACTTTCAAATGTTAATTCTGAAAAGCTGATACAAAAATATTAATAACAAAATTTCTGACAGATATTGCCAACAATCTTATCATTTAAAGAAGGATTTAATTAATGAAATATGCTTTTGATAAGACCTAAGAAAATTCCTATGGTGGTTTGAATAAATGTCCCTCATGGGCTTATGTAGTTGAAAATTCACCCCACTTGCTGGTGGTGTTTTCAAAGGGCTTAGGATCTATAGGAAGTGGGGCCCTGCTAGAAGAAGTAAGTCATTCATGATGTTGAGGTAGTCTTGATTGACCCCACTTCCTGTTTTCTCTCTCTGATGAAATGTGGTCTGAATACCTGGTGGGTGAGCCTCATATTCACTATGCAGTACCTTCACCATCATGACAAACTCTATTCCCTGGAAGTACAAGGCAAAACAAATCTTTTTCTTCTTTAAGTCAGTGCTTTTAAGAGCCTGGGTATTCTATTACAGCAACAGAAAAGGAAGAGATATAATTACTAGAATGTTTTCTGTTTGGCAAACTTAATATGAAAAATTTAAAAATTAATTTTAGATTCAGCCAGTGTATATAGTTACCTTTATAAGATTTCTGGGCTTTGTTTTTTAAGAGGTGGACATATTATTTGTCCATGTTGAGAAGTGCTATTCTCAGTTTGAGATATGATAATATATTTTTGTTGTAAATGTTATGAGTTGATATTTTAATATTTAATGTTATGTACAAATTGTATGATTATCAAGATAAAACAAATATCACAAAAATGTAGTGTTAGGTTTTGGGTTGTTTATTTCAGTGTGTCATTAAAATAGTAGTTTTGTTTGAAACAGAAAATGTCCTTGTGATATCAGTCGTATTATATATAATAATTCTGTGTAATGCAACAGATTCAACATGACAACATGTAGAAAGTTATTTACTTTTCTGTTTTCAGGTAAGTTTTTACTGAATGAAAAATGGCTGCATCTATAAATGCCATTCATAATTTTTCAGGAAAATAGAAAAATTAATAAGATGTACAGAAAAATAAATCTTAAAAGAAATAAAATAGTATGAGTTAAATTGACTATAACAAAAGTTCTGTTCATAAGAGACTTTTTCTGCTTTATATATTAAAGTAATTAGACTTGGAATATTTGCTTTCTTTTAATAAGATAGGAAAAGGGTTAACTTTATAAGAGAATTTAAGGGCTGGAGAGATAACTCAGGGATTAAGAGCACTGGCTGCTCTTCCAGAGGTCCTGAGTTCAATTCCCAGCAACCACACATTGGCTCACAACCATCTGTAATTGGATCCAATGCCCTCTTCTGGTGTATCTGTGACAGTGTGCTCATATGCATAAAATACATAAATCTGAGAGAGAGAGAGAGAGAGAGAGAGAGAGAGAGAGAGAGAGAGAGAGAGGGACAGAGAGAGAGAGAGACAGAGAGAGACAGAGACAGAGAGAGAGAGAGAGAGAGAGAGAGAGAGACAGAGACAGAGACAGAGACAGAGACAGAGACAGAATTTAGAGGCTGCAAAGTTGGCTCAGTGGTAAATGCGGTTGCTGCTAAAGTTGACAACATCAATTATATCCCTGAGACCTACGTGGTAGAAATTATTCACATACATGAGTACTCAAGTGCATGCCCATGGGCGAGTGTTCGCACACAGAAACACACACATACACACACACACACACACACACACACACCATTTAATAAATTATAAAGAGTTAAAACTATCTAATATTCTCTGTATTCTGCTAATTTTGTCAGATATTTGCCAATGTCAAGGATTTTTAAGTATCAGCTTGTGTTAAAATATTTTAAAAGAGCACTTTGTTTTCTGTCTTTCTTTTCTTTCTTACACTGTATTTTTTTGAGGTTCTTGGTAGAGTATATGAAGCATGAAATTAATCCTCTTAACACTTCAAAGGATACATTGCAGTAATTTTAAACACATTCACATGTATTGTATAGAAAATTTCTACAATATATTCTGGTGACAGTTTCTCCTCTTCCATTGTCTCTCAAATCCTCCCTACAGTTTTCTCTCTATCTTCAGAAAATGAACAGTTACATATAAAAAGCAAACAACACAGAATTTGACTTTAAAAAAATCAAATAAGCACAAGAAACACACACACACACACACATAAAAACACAAAATAAGGAACCATAATATATAAGCAAAAGACCAATAAAACAAAACAGATACATCAAAAAGCATTATAAAAGAAACATTCCTCAATAACAAAATTGAGTTCATTTTGTGTTGGGTATCTACTGCTGGGAATGGGTCCTGTTCTTAAGTGTGATTTATATACCCAGGGAAATTCCATTGGCAAAAACTGATTTTTTCTTGCAAGTGGTTTAAATGAGTACATATAATCAAGCATTTTTAAGGGATTCAGGAAATTGAGGGCAATTCAAAGGTTAAAGGCATTTATGATTATTATGAATAACTGTCTGAGTTCTTGTCTCTCCTACACAGTGGTCTGATAAGTTGTCAGACTATACATTCCTCTTCTGGCCACATCAGTTTTTCCT
>NW_021604920.1:141851-168392 GCF_004785775.1 Grammomys surdaster | reverse complement strand
AAGTTGTCAGACTATACATTCCTCTTCTGGCCACATCAGTTTTTCCTCCATATTTCTCTGAGCATGACTTTCCTGAAGAAATGCTAATCTTTTAAAGGCAATTCTTTCAATAGGTTAATAGTCAGTCTAATGATGGGTGCACAACTGTTTCTTTTGATGATCTGTATTCTTGTCATCACACTTATAGAAACTTTAAGTATTGATGATAATAAATATAATTAATTCACTCTATATGGGAATAAATATAGAAGATACTTTAAAAAATAAAAATAGAACTTCCATGTAATCTGTTTCACTCCTGCACATATACATACTCAGAAGAATCAAAGTCAGCATGTATAAAGATAACAGCATCTCCATTTTTAATTGAAGCATAATTTACTAAGATATTACATTAAGTATTCCTGGGAAGATATAGACAAATGCTCATTCACCTCAGACAGGACACTAATTAAAGGACAAAGTTTAATGATGCCCAACTTGTCAAATCAGTGTGTTTATTGGGCTTATTGCAGAGCATAGGTGAACCACACCTTACATTGAACTGTCTACAAGGCTGATCATCTGATAAAACTATCAATGGCTATGGAAAGGTTAGAATATTGCAAGTCCAGGGGTCAATTACAGTTTACATCACACTTAGCTTCATTAATAACCATTCATTGTTCATAAATACAGTTCATTCCTTGTTCTTCTATAACCAATACTGATTTGTCCAGATGAATTTTTGCATATGCCTGATATACACTGGAAATAGGGGTTGACAAGAGACAGAATCATTTTTATTGTAAGAGAGTTTGTGGAGAAGTAACACTTAATCATGAAAGATCACCTTCTAAGGGTTGTAAATGTTATAGGGTTAAGAGTAGGGTATAGGGTAAGATAGTTGTCACCCAAGTTAAAGGAAGAACAAATTGATAGAAGTATTTGTTTTTATGCATGTCTAACTTGAGATCATCTTTGACTAGCTTGCAGCTGAGGATCCACTTTTGAAAGTCTATACCCATAGTCAGCCTATCTGGAGTTAGAGACATATAATCTGAAAAGCTTAGTTAGTGAGTGCTTTCTCTATTACAGAAAGATAATACTATGGTTGATATTTTCCATTAGAGGGCACTGTTTATCCTCCAGTCTGTTGTTAGGGCAGGCTCCAATGCATGAAAATAGCATGCATTTCTTTTTTAAGGTTTGGGTCAAATTGATACAGACTAGGGGCATCTTGTTACCCCTCTGTGTGGAACATATATTGGAACATCTTCCCTATTTTCTTCTATAATAGACTTAACATTAATGAATTGTGACTTTCATATTATGGAAACAGTGGGTCCCAAGGAAAGGGGAATTGACTCACTAATTTTATGCTGAGAAAAGGAAAAGGCCCTATCTAGAGGAGAAACTAGGAAAAGGCCCTTTCTAGAGGAGAAACTTGTCTGTTAGAAAGAGATTTCACACAAGTCTAACAACTTCTCTGATCATTTTATAGAATGAGACTAAAAGTCTAGACAAGATGGGTCAGTGATTGGTGGACCACACCCTGACTAGAACTGCCTTTATGTGCATATCTTTGTCTCCTTCGTGAAACTTTAATCTCATTATAGGACCCCAAGGATGACTTAGTATGGTTTCTGGATTTCTTTGTCCTTTTTCTCAATATGGCCCCATGGAATAAATACCCCTTTCTGTTTCCCATATTTAATTTAGCTGTTTTTCTTGGGTTATTTGGGAAGAATGTTTAGGCCTGACTTGGAGCACAGATAGTGACACACATATTCAATAACACTTTATCTTCTACTCTGTAGCATCCTTTGAAGATTTTCTCTTGTCTATTCTCCATCCATGAGCAATGGAAAGGAGAAATCATTTGGACTATTTCCTCTTGTTGACAAAGAAATGAATTGTTCCATATATTTGCCCTGCCTCATTAGTGACAATGACTTTAATAGCCTGTAACTTTGATAGACCTTATTGCATTTTGTGTGGATCTATAGCATTCTACCCTCTCTGGAAAGTAATGACCTTCTAATTGGTCAATCCGTCTTTGCAGATAGAACATTTCTAAAGGAGTTTTTGTTCACAGTGCATATATTAGAAAGTTAAATGACAGGTCTAGATTTAACCTCCAGGTACATCTAGTCATTCTTTGATTACTTCTTTGTGGGACTAACATCTTGAGATGAATAGGTAAAAAAGTTTGGAATCTATAGATTTACCAGACCCACTGGCTTTCACTGCTAAGGTCCAGCCTCAGCATGAGGAGGGTCCTGAGAAATGGGGCAGATGGGAGTGGCACTGACTCAATAATGACTCAGAGTCAGTAATGGATGCAATCTTTCAGTTCAAGTGCTCTCTCTTTCCCAGAGGATTCTCATTATTTTTCCTTCTTCTCCTTTCTTCTTCCCAGTCATCCAGGATTTGAATATTGTTAATAAATTTTTTTAGGAATTCTTAAATTTACATAAATTCTGTGGGTCCTAGATCATTGGTCTCAACCCCTGGTTCCTTGAAACAGAAACTAAACTCAAAGCAAAAAACTCATTTCCTTATTGGCTTATACAGCCTGTTCTTCATGGGTAGCTGGGTATAACTATTGTGGTTTTCTAGTACAGCAGACAGCAATCTTTAGTAACATTTTCATGTAAGTACAGAAAGCTGACAGATTACTAAGGTTAAAATAATTTCTTACAAAGTTTTAAAATTTATGTAAATCAAGTAGACATTGTTGTCTTCAATCCTTCAAGTAGCTAGGAGAATGAAGTCCTAACTTTTTATATGCTTGTTTGTTATCTTTTAATTCTATATTTTTTGTTTCCTATCCTAGCAATTCCATGGCCTTATATACTCTCCTTCTAATAATATTTGTTTCTAGATTATATACAAACCTTCTTCCTGTAAATTAAACCCATGTATCATTTGCTTGTGTTTTATTTATAGATTCCTTCTTTTCCTATTCTTGCCTTTTCTTCTTGAGGTCATTTTAACTCTCTATCCTGAGTTCATCCAGGCTAATTAACTCAGCAGTCATTGGTGCAGAGGGTACATATATCTCCTCATATTCTAAATTTGAGGCCAAGTCTCACAATGAACAGTTTCTACAAAGGACCTGTCAGTTTGTAAGGCCTCTGAGGTTATGTTGTCTAGGTCCTTTCCTTTCCTCAAGAGGCAAAGGAGAATGTCTGTTCCTCATCCTCCACAGCCTCATGACCATCTCTATTCCTCATTCCTGAGAACCACATCTGTTTTTTTATTATAGAGTGATTAGTTCTAAATAGTGGGGGAACTATATTTCCCAGAAGGAGAGATTGAAAGTAAAACACATAGATGAGACAGTAGATTAATGCAAGACCAAAATAAGTCTTCAGCACATATGGAAATCATCGGCCTGACAATGCTCCAGAGACAGGAACTGTGTCACACCACCTCTTACACAGTCATGCTGGACCCAGCATTCCACTAACCAATAAGCTCAGAATGTGATCGGGAGAGCACCTGAGGTCTATAGAGAAGCCTCTTCCATCTTGATGTAATGATTTTTTATTCTATAAAACGATACAACTTCATGAAACAGCTTTCACATTGGAACATGCAATTTCTGGTAACGTAACCCTGTGTTCCCAGGCCATGATCACTCAAAATGGATCCAGAATAAGGTGATGCTTATTCTTTTTAAGATGAGAGCCATGACTTTTAAAACCAGATCAACAGCATTAAGGATCAAAGGCAGAGAACTTCCAACAACCCCAAGGGTCTCAGACTGATTCATGTACCCAAAGACAAAAAAATCTTTGCGATTTTCTCCCTAAACTTGATGCAATGGTTGGCTTATCAGTAATTATACATTACCCATCCCTAGATCAGAGATCAAGATCCAGCTACAATATATAAATCATAGAAACTGATTCAGTGCAGCTTGCTTTGTCTGCCTGAGACCAATGAATTATCCCTTTCTACCTGACTTCCAGGAGAATTCAGATGCAGAACAAGATGAGGTAGTTCAGGCATTCCAAAAAGAAGAGTCTTCATGTCCTACTTCTGCAGCTGCTCCCAAAAGCCCAGTTCTAACTCTGATGCTGTCTTTGTACCATTTACAAATGAGCCATTTCAACAGACCAGAAGCAACTGTATGTCTACAAGAGGAAGACAGATGAAAGTTGAAGGCACACCTCTTTTAATGTGACTTATGAGTTAAATACCATTCTTAATACAACATATCCCTTTACATACACTTTAAAAATGAAAATAATAATTACTCTTTTAGCAATTTTATAATCTCATAAATGATATACTCAGAACCAACTTGAGAGGCCAGCAGTCCAGGAATTTGACTCAATTTTCTTACTCCAACTCCTCCCATCTTTCCTCAGTCACCTTCATCTTGTCTCCTCCTATGTGGGTAGGCACCGATGATTTCAAAGTGCATGTCATTCCTTCTTTCCTTTCTCTTCACATCTCCATCATCAGTGTCTAGGGTCAGCACAGATGCGGTAGCTGACTGGAGAAAGTGTGAGGCCTCTTCTGAACTTCAGGCTCAACTTCTCATTGACTAGGGCCTTGAAGGTAAACTTTTGCATAGGAGCAGTGAAGAAAATGAACATCTCATTCTTGGCCAGTTGTTCTCCATAGTAAGGTCTCTTTCCTGTTGAACAAAAACAGAAGATGAGCTACTTTCTCAGCTGACTGTGGTATGCTTTGGGGCTGGAGTCCCCAACATCCTACTGCAAATCCTTAACTGACTCCGGACTTTGTGTCCAGCTGAGTATGTCTAACATCTTCCTGGTTTGGCCATTAGAGCCCCATTCAAGTTGCTATTACCTGACATTTGGCGTAACAGTATGTCTTAGTCTTGTGTTTTCAGTTTTCCAGCCCAGAAAATTGTTATTTTCCTATGTTTCCTCCTTCTTTGCATGGAATAACAAGATATAGAAGGTGAGACCTGGGTAAGAGACATTCTAACAAGTCTGGGAGTCATGGTTCAAGGTCACCTCACACCATACACACATGAACACTGTCTATTCAACAAAGTGTTTGTATTCTGTGTTTGTGTTTATGCATTTATACACATGCATTTATGTTTATATTCATTGTTGTCCCCATCTTTTTTGTCAGTTTCTATATTGAATATCTGAATTCACTTGGGTAATTTCTCATGATCCAGGACAGCTCTAGCACTCCACTGTTCTCCTCAGTGCACATCCTCATCAACTATCCCAACACTCCATCCAGTCTGTGACCCTCACTTAATCTCATCTTTGTGTATGTGTTTGTGCATACATGAGCTCATCATGTGTATTCATGTGTGTACACATGTGTGGATGCCAGAGGACAGCCATAGGTGTTGGTCCTCAAGTGCCATACCCACCTGACACTGATCAACTTTTATAGATAGGCTTTTATCTCTTCAGAACTTGTGATGTTAGCCTGACCACTGAGTGCCGAGAGAGTCTCCCTTCACGTTCTAGGATTATAAGCATATGTCACCGTGCTTTGTTTTTTTATGTGAGTTCTGGAAATCAAATTATGTTCTATGTTTCCAGGAAAAGCAAGCATTTTTCCGAAGGAGATGTCTACTCTGCCACCAAGTGATTTCATTCTTCCAAAATCATACATTTTTGACTGAAAAAAGTTAGGAAAAAGAAATTTATAGAGAGTATCACAAGAATGCTTAAATGATCACTCAGGTAAAAGGTTATTAATATTTGGAAATATTTTCCATGCTCCTTATGGGGTTTCCAACAAGAACATGGTAGCAGGAAAGATAGTACAGATCATTCTCTGCAGGCTAATGTATAAGGAGCTGCATTAGTTTTCAATGATGTTAAACATTCTAGAATTTGATAGTACATGAGTGTTTCTACTTCATTATCTGTATAATACATGGCAAAGTGCTGCCAGTGTCTCCTACGTTATGTCTGTGTCTTTTGCTATTGCGTTTCATTCATCTCTGTTCTCCTCATGCTCCTCCTGTTACCTGTCATGAATAACATGGCTAGCAATTTAGGAAATTCTTAAGATTCTCCTCTAAGAATCCACATACCAAAATATACAAAGTTAGGACCCAGGGTTTTCTAGTCCAGCATGGCCTTGGTGGGGTTGAAAGACATGTCTCCTGCTCTTGAGACAGGCCTACAGAGCGTGAGTCCACCAGTGTTGATGACTGATGTGGGAATAAGGCTTGTATATATATATATATACATATATATATATATATATATATATACACACACATATATATGTGTGTGTGTGTATATATATATATATATATATCAACGATTCTCCAAGAAATGCCCTCCCTATTAACGTTAATAACTCCATGATAATCAGAGAAAACATATCCAGAAGGAAAAAGTGTGGCTAATATCTCAGTAAATGATAAATGCTGGGACTTTCAGGACAGGCCATAAGGTCATGGAAAAGGGCTCTGAAAACATAAGTTAAATGTGTGTGTGTGTGTGTGTGTGTGTGTATTTTTTTCTCAAAATATAAGTTACTTTTTAGTCATAATTTTTATCACAACAATAGAAAGTAACTAACATGATTTCAGTGACCAAGGAATACTAGACTTCTGGAATAATTGGCAAGGCAACACCTATACTTTAGCAGACTCTATCCCTACCCTGGAAAGGGCACAAGCTGGAGCCTTCACTAATGTCTCTTACGGTATCAGTGAAATATATATCTTTTCAAGGCTCATATCTGGTCTTTA
Organism: Grammomys surdaster; assembly: GCF_004785775.1. Classification (NCBI taxonomy): domain Eukaryota; kingdom Metazoa; phylum Chordata; class Mammalia; order Rodentia; family Muridae; genus Grammomys; species Grammomys surdaster. Next base: position 161,692 of record NW_021604920.1, on the reverse strand, counting down.
CCTGTAGAATTCAGTCACTCAACTGGGAAACTTGAATGATATTTCAGTGTTCATTTAGGCCATATAAGCTAAATGTATGCAGTTTATAAGATTAAGTAGATTCTAATCTTCCTTTTCTATTGGATTGCTAACAACTACATTACCTTGGTGATTGTCCAACATAATTTGTCTGCTAATGGACCCGCTAACGAAGGGGGAGAAATACAACTGTCAGGAGCAAAGCACCAGTGAGTCTCTCTGTGTAGCTTTTTTTATTTTATAGCTGGTGTAGATAAAAGAACATATTTTAAAAGGTGAGATATGAATATTCTACAGGAAAAAGATTTTTGCACTCTGAAGAGATTACATGTATGCAGGTTTCACTTGGCCTCGAGAATCCTGTGAAAGTTATGGGGATATACTAACTTCCTTTCACTTCAGTCCTAGGAAACAACACATTGATCACTTAGGTGGGATGTAAAAAGAATCACATTTGAGACTTTCAGTATCTGATTCAATAACTGAGCATATTTAGAATAAATGAGATACATAGCTGAGATTTTGAACTCTAATTCCAATGTTTTAACTTGTTTTTTGAACAGGAAGACTGGACAGATGTCCTAGATTCTGCCAGCTTTCCTATTACTGTCAATTGTGAAAGGTCAACAAAGGTACCTCAGAAGCACAGGGAAAGGCAAAGAGAGCAGAAACAGTACCAGGTAGACACTCATATGGTAGCTCCGAGTTTACCAGTGTGGCTTCTGTGAAGCATTCAGTCACATTCTGAAGGCAGTGTTAGGAAACACCAGTTTCAGTGTGAGAAAATCTCATGGGTATTGAGCTCCAGATGCCATACATTTGGCTATGTCTTTGTTTCAGAGGTTCTCACTGATTCCATGTTGAAAGGCTGCAGTGGAACACAGGATCCAAGCGGGAGCTCTGCCTCATCACCTACCCACTATGTCCTGCTCAATTGTGTGTGTGTGTGTTTTATATGTAATATGTCCTCAGTACTTATTTATGGAACTAAGGAACTGGAAAACTTTTTGAAAAAAGATGTACAATATATGGAGGCCAATAACCACAAAACATTAGGGTGTTTCATACAAGCTCAACGATTGTAAGACTACAAGTATTTGTTTGTAATTGGCTGGAGAAAAAGCACAAGAGTCATCACTACATCCCTAATTATGAATATCAAGTTGCAGAAGACAAATATGTCTAATTATATTTTTAAAGGCATGATTAAAATCATAAAAGTCAAATGCCTTACTTGTTCAAGGAGTTATTGTATTGGACAAAACCCAATTCAGTTATGCATACCACAGTTACAACTGTTTTTTGATATTTTCATCATAGTGAGTTGGTAGCCACTTTCACATGCAGCATCACCACTCCTCCCCATAAAATGTAAGACATTTACCTTTGACACAAATCACTTAAAATTAATTTAGACATTTAAAGACTTTGAAAAGAAGGCATGTATTCAGATTTTATTATGGCAAGGAGGCAGAGACTAGGGTCACTCTGTCTAGTGTTATGGAAAACAGAACAAGGGAAGCCAAATTTCCACCAGAGGCAAAGGAGGGTGGGTAGGAGAGATAGAGGAGGCATGAGGCAGTGCTAGGTCCATAGAACTCTCGGCTGCAAACACCACCTTGGACCTGCACAAGGTGAAGCCATTAGGAGATACACAAATTAGAGCAGAGGTCTCTAGGCAGAAGTGTAGGGAAAGGATGAAGTAGGATTCTGACCTGTTTTCTTCTCTTTATTACTCACCCATTGAGAATGGTAGAAAAGATTCTCATTTCTTAAACTGTCCATTCTCCAAAAAGTGCTCTGGATTGAAGGTGTCTGGAGTAACCCACTCTTTGGGGTCCACGTGAAGAACAGTCAAGTTAGTCATAACTGTGGTGCACTAAAAGGGAAAGTAAAGAGACAAGGCTTGAAATGTGGGTCAAATGAAGACAAGGGATAAGGGTTCCCAATATTCCATTCCTGTTCACACCATAAACTCTTTACCAAATCCAGTCCTTAGTTCAGAACAATGGTGGACTATGTGTACTTAGGGTATTCCAGAAACATTAGATTTTCTTTATTACAAAATGCTGATCTGTGGGAATAGGTCAGCATATACTTAGGGAAAAGCCATGTGACCATTCATGGAAAGATACTGGGAAAAGAGATGAGTAACCATCAACCCAGCCATTTCCTACAACAAGGACTATGGAAGATCTACAAATGAGAATGGAGTTCCTACTACCATCTACCATCTCTGCTTCTCTATTCTTAGACCTCAGTATGGAGCTCGGGAACCCTGTTCTTCTGCAGGTTTAGGAACACATCAAGCATGCAGAGTAAACTAGCCCAGCCCACTAGGCTCCCTAGCATGGTGCCTGGACTCCCTAGAGTGTGCTTTTATCGCACACTGTGTCACCCACCCCATCTCATTCTATACCAGAAGCATTCTCTCAATTTTCTTGATTCTGTCAGGTCAATGGTTCTCACGTCCACCTTAATGCAGGCTTTTCCATGCTCTCTGACACACATTTGCAGCAGAGCTGAAAATAAACCTGCCGTGAACACAACTTATCCACTCTACATTCCCTCCTCCCATCATTTTCATTACCCATGCTGTAGAATGTTTCATTCAGTCTTCATAGGAGGAGGCATTATTTGATTCTTCAAGGCCAGTTTTCCCCACTACCTAAGATGAAATAGGCTGATACTTATTTTTATCAATAACCCAGTTTCTCAATCATTCTAATCTTCTATATCATTGTCTTTGCGACATAATTCCCCCAACACATTATCTGACTGAAGTCTAATATAGTCTCATAACTAGAGTCTTTTGCTTTAGAACCTATTGTTCCCTCCCAGGTTCTCTCCTCACTCCAGCCTATCCATGTCTTGTGAGAACCATGGTGCTCTTTGCTGGACATTCTCATGGTATAGAATCCTCCACTTACATGGCCATTTTATTTCAAGATGTTTTATATACAGAAAGATCTAAGGTGTGTCAACAATAAAAATATAACTGCTATATAGAGTAGGAAGCTCTGGATGTATGTTCCTCCTTCTTGTGAGAACTAAACATTATTCTGTGTCATGGGTTGCACTGCATTGTAGAGATGTACCAGTCAATGCTGTGAGAGATTAACTATTGTCTTGTCACACAGTGGGCAGAGATGCATCCACTCCTGCACCTAGCTGTAGGTAAGGTAATAAACATGGCTCTTTGCTTCACTTGAATATTATCTAGTTAAATTTTAAGTGTTTAGAGCTGATGTTAGAGTCGACATTGACAATCCATGGCAAAAGATATAAGTTTAGGTTGTTTGTTTCTCTGAGGATAAAGGCATGGTTGTATCTGTGTTTCCAGGATAGATTCTTCTCATCACAACTCTGAAGACTTTCCTGAGAAGAACATATTTGGAGCAATGGATATTTGTCTTAGAGATTACAACAGAAAACCAGTGAGGGTAGCCCTGAAGCCATTTCCAGAGATTATCACATAATGGTGGGAGAGTTTTCTGACATATGGAACCATCTCCCAGGATGAAGATCTGGGTGGAGTAAATGGGGTGGGGAGATAGCCTCCTGAAAGCTTTCCTTCTGCTATTGGCCTCCATCATGAAGACTGCTCTTCTGTGCGTCTCTTTTGCTGCCATGCTAAGTTGAAACCCCAGGCATTTATTTTTCCACTACTAAAAAATATCTGATTTTGATCAGTACATGGTAGAAAGAATGGAAAAAATAATAATTGTGCCTTGAACAAAAAGAGTGTGATATGGTCAGGAGAAATCAGCTTGGGTCTGGGAACAAAGGGATGTGAGAGGGATTCATGAAGAAAAGTATAAGGAAGATCTTTCAATTTTAATGTAATAAGTTCAAGTCAAGTAAGAACAATCAGAACAGGTTTAGATCTGAATCCCAAAACTTGTGATATTTTATATTATATTAGAGAGACCTTATGTAAGCTTCTTTCATCTAGTCATAACAATTAAATGGTTACACTGGGGATCACTACTTATGAAAAATGGATTGATACATTTTGAAATAAAAATCATCCTCAGAACCTATTTGCTTGGCAACTATCTCCTTTTTCTTCCCCCTTTCTTATAATTAATGTTTTACTTTGGACTGGTTTTCTTTGTCAGATAGGAAGTTCTAAACTATGGGAATGTAAGTAAAAGCTGGAAAACCTCCTTTGACATGAATATGACAAAGATACACTCCTGTGAGCACACATTAGTACAAGAATAAACTAAGATTTTGTTTAGCAAAAAAAAAAAAAGTCAACATTGAAAAAATTTGACCAGGGAATCTTCCTTTCCGCACTCCCCATAAAACATGTAACTATCACTTAGATAAATTGTAAGAGTACTCACATTATGTCATGAATAATATCACTCTTCCATTTCAGATGATTTCTTGGGAGCAGAACTACATGTTTGTGTTCCTCACATAATGCCAAGGATGGACTGGAGATGAGAAGGGGAGAGTGCAGGGTTACCTTAGGCAGGTGGAATCCAGCCAAAGTGCTATCAGCTGTGACTTCCCTGGGAACATTCAAGGGGATGATGTTGCCCATCCTCAGCACCTCATGGATGTCAGCATTGGTGTAGGGCATGGACTCTCGGTCATCAGTGCTTGGCTGTCTCCCATGGCCAATCACTCTGTCAATCTCAGAGTGTACTTTTTCTGCAAGAAAACAGGGGCCTCTGTTAGCTTTAAAGTTTAGTGCTTTCTTCTGAAGACTGAGAAATTGTCTCCAAGATGTTATTTTCTTACATTTCATCCAGAGTTCTCTTTACAAAGAAACACCATGTTTCTTACCTTCTCAAAGAATTGTTTTGAAAAACTATCAATTCTAATTTTCTTTGGGCTTACAACACAGCCTCAGCTTTCAACCTACTCATAACTGAATATGTGTAATCAGCCTGGCTAAGCTCATAGCAGTAACCAATCAGGCATCTGCAAATAAGTTCACTGCACCTACTTGTTTATACAAAAAATAAAAGCTAATTTTTCAGAATTTGATATTCCCAGATATCTACAATCAAGGCATCAAGAGAGTTTTTTTAAATGTAACAATGATTAATCTGTCTCTAGATGACAAAGTTTTGCTGTGTCCTAGTACCCGAATGAGAAGGCAATCACTTTGGTTTCTGGTATTTTTAATACGTATATTAAAATATTTTATTTTTCTATTTGTGTGTACTTGCACATGTTCTAAATTGATAGGTGAAGTTCAGAGGAAAATTTCAAGAGTCAGGTCTCTTCTTGTACTTTTTGGGTTCTGGGGATTGAACTAAGGATGGTGGGCTTGAAGCCCAGTACCTTTATGAGATGAACCATCTCATTGTCCTGTCTGTTATCTTTCTAAAAGTCACTAATGCAGTTCACAAGGCTAATCACTTCCTAACATCACTCCATTGCTAATTGAACTTCACAAAGTATTTCAAGTACTGAACAACTGCAGACTGTGATTTCCTAAGGAGATATATCAGAGTGGAAGGCACATTCCAAAGCCTTTGTGAACATTGTTGCCATTGCTGCTGCTGAGGCTACTTATATACTTCCAGACTCAGTTTCCTCATTTGACTTCTAAGAATAAATAGGACTTATTTTAAGAATGTTTTGATAATTACATGAACTAATAAGCATAACGAGGAGTTGAGACTTTTAGACGTCTCCTTTACAGTTTCACCATTTTCTATCTTAACAGAGATTCTATTGTTCTCCAGCCAAAAATTTCATTTCTAAATTTTCTTTGGAGTCAATGTGAGCAGTGACTTGGTTCTTCCCAGTAAAATGGAAATAGACATTATGTTTTATTTTGTGCCAAGTTCTGAAAAGATGGCTCCCTGCTTCCTTCCTTTATTCCTTGCCAGTGGATACAAAGGCAGTTCTCATAGGATCCACTTTAGAAAGTTTGGGAATTCACTTCATGATTTATTCAGTAACAAGTTGAAAGGAATTTGGAATAATAAGATCTTTACAGGATATAGTTTAGAGTTTTCCTCTGTGAGAGAAATAAACATCTATTAGTGTACTACAGTCCATAAATACTTAATTGGGGATAAGCATATAACAAAATATTACCATAATAGACATGCTTTTTTTGAGTTAAAGCCTTCCTTTGTAGTCAAATGACCACAAACTTGTACTACTCCTGCCTTAGTCCCTCAAGTACTGCAAATAAATTTCACCAACCACAGATCACCATTAAAATTAAGGCTACAAATCAATAATTATTAAGTATGCTCATATTACTGTGTAAGTAAATGCTAAGGAATTGTTATTTAGAATTAAAAGTTAATGTCCATTAATTATGTTCAGTATTCCCCTACCTTCATTCCATATTTTCTCTCTAGGAAGTTAACTATTTTAGATGACTCTTTTGAGTGGTTTAGGACAATTTGTACAATTTTGCAGTTGGTTTCTTAACTTAGCACTGTGTCCTAAAAGCTCATTTACGCTAGTGTACTTTTCAAACATTCTTTTCCTCATGACTGAGTTGTGTTTCTAGGTCATGGATGTCATTGTTTATCCATTCACAGTCCATCATTGAATGCTCTGATTGGTCCTGTCTCTTGATTACGGAGCATGTTGCAAAATAAGCGTGGGTGCAACAAATGTCATGTAACTCTATTGATATATTGGAGCCTTTGCCATAGAAATCAAACCTGATCCACAGTAGATTTCATGGTTTGTAAAATGTAAATATTCAGACAGACATGCATTTTAAATTGTAACCCAAGATGCATATTGTAAAAGTTTGAATAAAGATGTTTCTCATAGGCTCAGGTATTTGAACACTTCCAGTTTTTGGCATTGTTTGTGGAGGGTGTAGAACCTTTAGCAAGTGCAGTTTTGCTGGAAGAATTTTGTCACTGGTATCAGTTTTGAATAACATTCTGTTTCCTGTGTGTCGTTGAGATGTTATTTTTTAGTTTCTTGCTCCGGTTATCAGCTGCCAATCCTTCTCCACCTTTATGGAGTCTCTTCTTAGAACCATAAACCAAAAGAATCTTTTCCTTATGTCAACTGCTTTTGGTCATGGAGTTTTATCCAGTCATAGATGAGTAACTAATACAGAAAATGATACAAAGAGATGGGGTTGCTGCTGTGGGAAACCTGAGCATATTAGACTTTATTTTATTTATTTTTGAGAAGTGTGAAGGACTTGGCAACATTAGTTTAGAAAAGTGGCTCCAAGTTGTAAGCAGAGCTTAATGGGCCATTCTAGTAGGAGTGTAAAATACACTAATACAGTCCTAGATCATGATGCTTCAGAGGACAGAGGGCCTGAGGAGCAACTGAGCAGCAAGTCCATTCGACTTGTTTCATCAAGAATCTACTGTCCTTGTGCCATTGCCATAAGAGCTTCCCGAAGGCTAATTTTAAAAGTAATTTTTTTGTCAAAGAAAATTTTAAAAAGTATAACATTGAGTCTCTGGCATGGCTATTACTGGTTACTCTTAGCTCTACAATTGGAAAGAGCCAGGTGGGCAGAATGAAGTTAAAAAAATACATCTTTGAGGAAAAAAAGCCCTAAAAAGCTTAATGTTGCCCCGAAGCCTATGCTAAATAGGAGGCTGTACATGATTTTTTAAAAAATCATGTCAATTAAGAAGATGCCTATTATTCTTCACTGAACCATGAAAAGGGCTTACAGAAGGCAAGACACTACGCTGCTAGGCTTCCAAGTTGTAAAAGGAAAAGATACAAGGATGGAAGCCTCCTGGAAAACAAAAGCTATTGGAAATGTGATCCATAGGTCAAGGGGCTATCACAGTGTGACAGCTGAACATGTCAGTGTCATCATCATGCTTTAGCGGTTTAGGAGATGCAAGAATGACAGGCTTGATGATTCTTCCTATAGATGTTCAAACAGCTGCTGAGGGAAGCTGACATCTAACAGTGGAGTCTCCATTTGAAGGCTATAAGAGTTCATTGCATAGGATTCTGAAAGTGAAGCCCAAGTTCAGTAGAATTCCCAAGATGTTGGAAATGTGACGTCCATAAGACACTACAAAGGAGACTTCACATAGGTAGTGCAAGTAGCCCTAGAGAGAGTTTATGTTGCAGACAGCAAAGGCACATGAGTGGAGACATCTTAATCCCATCAAACTAAATTCCGTGTGTTTGGTATTTGACCACTTGAACTTTATTTTTCTTTAAGCATTTCCTCACTATACCTTCGTTCTTTCATTATGGAATGAGAATGTGTATTCCCTGTCACTGTATGCTTGAAGTCTATAAATCTGAAATTGGGTTTTACATTGGGTCACAGTTAAGAGATTGCCTTCAGTATCTAAAAAGGCTTTGAGCGTTTGAACAGTATAGGGACATTTAAAGACGACAGGGACTTTTAAGTTTGACTAAATGCATTTTTCATCATGACATAACATGAGTCTATAGAGAACAATGGTCCAAATGAAGAGGGTTAATTGAGAATTGTAAAGTATAGGCTCTAGTATTCAAACTCTTAATTCTAGGAGGTGGTTTGGGAATCGAAGGATCCTTTAGGAAGTAGAGCCTTGATGAAGAAAGTATGCTACTGGGGATGGTTTTGAGGGTTCTATCTTTGTCCTACTTCTAGTTTTCTCTTTGTTTTATGTTTGCAGTTGAGATTTGATATCTCAGGTTCTTGGTCACATTACTCACTGCCATACATCCTTCATAATTATATACTCTGTCACATAAAATAAACTCTCCAATATATAAATTGGTTTTGGTTATACTATTATATCTCAGCAACATAATTGTATGTAGCAAATATATAAAAATATAGATGTAATAATACATACATTTTGTATCAATAAAGGAGAAAAGACTGGGCATGAAAGAAAGCTCAGTAAGTAAAGTGATATCTATGCAAACATGAGGATCTGAGTTTGCTCACTAGAATCTATTTTTTAAAAATCCAGGTACGGTGGCATCAACTTCTAATCTCACAGTACTGGGGAAAGGCAGAGAGGCCGATTTCCATGGCTCACTGGCAAGAGAGTCTTGTCTACTTGGTGAGTTGGAAACAGCTAAAGAACCTGTCTCAAAAAGAGGATGGAGGAGAAGAAATGACCATTTTATTTTTACTACACGGGAGACTTTGTTACCACTAATCTTATTTTCGTCTTAGGGCAAAATATTTGGTTTGAGTGTGCCATAGTATCTTTATCTTTCACTCATAAACTATTACAAATTAAAAAAAATTTCATGACATGAAAATATTCTTATCTCCCATGTGAAAAACTTTTCTTTAATCCAGAGGAATAAAAATGATGGGATTGGCCACTCTTTCTGAAGGATGGAAAATTCCAGTGGAGATATAAACAGTGTGCAAAGCCCATATGGGGCATATTGTGCAAGCTCTCAAGGGAGAACACTGAAGCAATTTACTAGGTAGTAAATTCTTAGCTGATGTTAAAACATTTTATTGAGTAATATCTGAGCAAATACTTCTGAAAGCTCCAGAATTTGGGATAGTACATTTATTTTTTTGGTAGATGGAAAGCCCAATATTGTACATAGAGGCAAGATTAGAGCATTGCCATTGGAGAAGGTGTAATGTTGAGAGGCACCATGCAGAATATGTGTGGTTGAGTCTGGACAGCAGAGGTAACTTCAATAGGATACCAGATATCAGACTGAAGCATCTTGTTGATATCCAGGACAAAATGAGAAGGCACTGATGGAAAGGCAGGACTTAGTGGATTTTTCATTGCACACTGTCACTCTTTGCTAGAAACAAGGACAACTGACTTCTCTATTTGACCCTAAAACTGAAGATCCTTTAAAGCATAGAGTATAAAGTCTGCACCCATGACTCATTACAATCCTGACAGGACATGTGAAGGCCATGCCTGTTCTCCAAAATAGCTGATCTCCCAGCTGTTCCATTTCATTCCACCACTCCACTATTCCACCTTCTGGCCCTATCTAAACAACAACTTTCAGAAACACTTTTCTCCCTCGTCTAGGCACATCCAGCACATGCTCACCTTGCACTTCTGGGTTTGAAGTTATGTAGAGCAGAGCCCAGCGCAGTGTGTTAGTTGTTGTCTCTGATCCAGCAAAGAAGAGATCCAGGGTGCTGTTGATGAGGTTTTCTTCATTGAAACTTGTAGTAGTCTTGTCTCAGTACTAGAGAAGAGAGTTTGTCTTTTTTTTTTAAGTTAGAAAATTTGTGATTATCTCATTAACAGAATTTAGAAACTGGAAAATGAATTTAGAAGGAATCTTTCTAGATGATACTCCCTTTCCTCTCATTGGAGAGTGGAGTTCTCATTTAAAAGCATCTGAAGGTTAGAAATCAGAACAACTGTTATGACTATAGTTTTGTAAAAGCTTTTAGTAAAAAATGGGAATTATTGGATACAAAAGAGGATTTTCTTGCATGTATCATTTACATCACTAAGTCTCAGCATGGCCTACAGTGCTCAATCTACATTTCCCTGTTTTGGTTCTTTTAACATGAAAAGAACACTTGTGATAGTTTTTGGATACACCTATAAAGGATTTTCTTAATTAAATCATTAAGAATAGGAAGATGCCCCCTCCCCCTTTAGCCAGATCTTTTTAGGGGCAAAGGCCCATCTTAAATCTGGGCAATACCTTCTGGTCACAGCTTATATATACGTGACATGAAAGAAAGAAGTTTTTGGTCATCACCTGCTAGCCCTTCACTCATAAAGTATTACCAAATTTAAAAATGAATGTTTCATGACATGAAGATATTCTTATCTCTCATGTGAAAAACTTTTCTATAATCCAGAGGAATAAACATGATGGGATTGTCTCACTGGAAATCCTTCACTGGCCTGAAGCCTGCTTTTTCAAGATTCTGGCACACACTGAAGAGCAGCTGAGATATATAGCTTCATGGACTGAACAACTACTAGATTCTTGGACTTTCTATTGCTAGATAGTCATTGTTGGACTAGCTAGAATACAGACTGTAATCCATATATATGTGGGATTCATTACAATGACTTTCACTTCTGCCCCTCTAGAAATCTCTGAATAATACAACACACATTTTAATCATGATAAATTATATGAAATAGACATATTCAACAAATATAGCGAATATTCAACAAATGTTTGGTTCACTACAGAAATTCTGTAAAATCTACATGTTCACTGACTGTCCTACTCCTCCATTAATCTTTTGTTGTCAAATGCTCTTGGGACCTATCAGTCCTTCTTTAGAGAATAATATCATCTTTACAACATTCTCTGAAGCATCCATTTGTTAATATTGCTCTTGATGTTGATGGTCTCACACCTGGACTCCATGTAGTCAACAACTTAACTCCTACTCTAGGGATAAAATGTTGCTTCTATTGAATTATGCCAGGAAGATGAAATTAAAAAAGAAGTTGGATAAGCATTTCCCACTGTACACTTGGTCTGAGGATGAACCTGGAATTCACTGAGTAAGATGCTTTGACAGATGTAGTGATGTGGATTAGCCAGAGGCCTACAGAAATTATAGCAGTGCAATTAGTGTTATGATCTGAACATGAAACATCCCCTAAAGGCTCATGTTTTTTTATATCTGGTTCGTAGTTTGGCAGAACTAATTTGGAGGCTTGGGGGAATTAGGAAGTATGGTTCATTCATTATAAGGCCCCTCACCAGAGGATGTACTCAGAATTATAAAATTATATGGATTCTGTCTTCTGCTTCCTGGTACATAATGGTGTGCAGGCTTCACCTCAACCTTTGTTACCTTGAGCTCAGATGCTCTCCCATTAATTTTCTGGAAAGATGTATCAAAACACCCTTAAATTGTGAACCAAAATAAATCTTCAGTCTTAAATTGTTTCTGTTGAATATTGTCACAACGACACAGAGGTAACATGCAGCTGACTGCTTTCTGACATTTATGTTAATGGACAGTTTTGATTCACAGTCAGAAAAAGGCAGAAGCCTCACCCAGGCTTTGATGTTAAACTCCAGCATTCAGTTAAACTTTACCAGTGGCCTGCAGTAGGGACGGAGATGGGGTGAATGATTGGCCTTAGTCTAAGTCCTTGAAAACTTGAGCTTTGAAGTTTCATTGCTACTTTTACTTTGTGTACAATTTTTTCACCTAAAGTTGAGGGACAAAGAGGAGCATAAAATACCAGTGTCCGCAAGGCTCATGCCTGGAGGTCGAAGGCAGCCGTGTGAGCGCCAGCAGGAGCTGGTGGGGATGCAGGTCCACAGGTCGTGGGCGGCAGAGCAGGGGTCCCGGGGTGCCAGCTGCAGGGCACGAGATGCAGGGCAGCATCTTGCCGCTGTGTGTGTGGGGGGGTGGGACATGGAGACCTCCTGGCAGGTCTCTGGGCTCTCCGGTGTGGCCAAATACCCCAGGGTTCCACATCCCCACAAACCAGAATCTTCCATTTTCTAGGACTTTATGCCAAAATGCTGTGAATAATTTATTTCTAATAATATTTCTGGCATAATGCTATATTTTGCATTTCTAAAATAGCTTTTCTAATTTATATTCCCACATCCTATTAGTCACTGATCTTCAAAACTGCCCAACTTTTCATTGTATAACCCATGTATGTTAATTGATAAGCTAAAATTGACTTTGCCGGAGAGGAATATTAGTCTGAATTATTGTTAATAGAGGAGGGTTTGAACATAAGAGTAAGGGAGAGAGGATATAAAGCTGGAAGCAAATAATGAGAGAAGAAAGATGCTACAGTCTTGGTACTGAAGATGAAGGAAGGAGCTGATAGCAAAGCATATCATTGCCCTCTGAGAGCTTGGGGCATCTTGGTGACGGAGTCTCCATAATCCTCAGAAGAGGCTCACCTGGGAAAGAAGAATAGAGCTTCATCTAGGAGTGAATCAGTGCTGTGTTATACTCATGGCAGCATGATGTAAGATCAATTGGAAACTTCTAAATCACCATATTTTTATTCCCAGGAAGACCCAGCTGCTTATCCCCACCTTTGTCATTTCTGTAGGAAAGCATCAATGAAGTCTCTTGGATCACTGGTATTCCAATCTTTCTGGTGACTGTCCATCATATGGGAAATAAACATTTTCAGTTTTTCCCAGTTTCTCAAAATTGTTTGATGCGATCCAGGAAGATGTTTTATTATGGATGGAAAGACATTGTAGAGCTAATAAAGAAAATAAAAAGTTATTGGTGATGCCATGAGTAACTTTTCCACATTTTTAAATAATCTTGTTTTTCCTTCTATTTTTTTTAGGGGGTAACTTTGGTGCCATCTTGGTTTCTGGCTTCCCTCTCACCCCAGCATATACAAGTGTTTCAACTGTGCCATGCAAAATATATGAAGGAACAGGGCACGTTTTATGATCCCAGCTTCTTGAATCCTGGTGCATACCATCGTCTCTATTATCTGAATGCTGGCATACTATTCAATAGCTTTTCTGATTCCAATGTTAAGACATTCTCAAATCATTGTGTAAATATTTTCCAGTGAGAACATTTACCAATGTCATTACATAGCTTTACATCTTGACTTACATTTCTCAAAAGCCATTCACCACACTCAACAGACAAACAGAGCTTTCTACCTGAACTCCCTACAGATATGGAACCTTCCAAATATTTGTCATTAACCATGTTCCCCTACTCAGTCCAACCATCATGGCCTGTATGACAACATTGAGAACATCTCTATTTTAGGTCAAAGCAGTTGGTATTCATTGTAAATATATAGCATCTCTGAAACTAGCATGGACTCTATTCTCCATGAAAGTAAAGCTCAAAAGTCAAGTGTTTAAACATTGCTAATTGATTATAGTAGAAACCATAAGCATTTTTGTCCTCAGTTTTAATTTTTTGGAGTTTTCTCCCAGGAAAATTAACACTTATATGAATTGTGCAGGTAGTTGTGTACGCTCATGTCTCCAACATGATTTAATTTCTATATGGTGAGATGTCAATCTTTATAGAAATTAAGTAGATGGTTAATAAATTTCAGTTATATTTTGAGGTAAAAAGATAATATAGCACAGTGTAACACCAACAATACATAAAGTAGATGTTTGTTGTTACTTGTGCCACTTTCAGGTTTGATACTGGTTAAAAAAATATTAATAATTTTAGTATTATTAACAACATTAAAGTATATCAGTGTTTAAAGTAGTGTTAATTTTTGACTCTTTACTAGTGGAATCTCATTCTATCTGCTCACAGAATGCTCTCCCATGTACAAAGAACTCCACAGGGGTCTAGTGAACTACTACTTATAAATACTGCTTGTATACTCTTGTACAAGCTTGCAGACATCATGTTGTATCCTTTTATATGTAGAGGGTGGTAGAGAAAAATAAATGAGTATGTGTTTTTTCACTGTCTGACAAAATGCCTGATGTAATTGGTCATGCCAAGAATGTTTATTATCACTTTCTGCAACCTCCTTGTTTCCTTTTAAAAATAGTTTCCCCTGATACTCTCACCTAGAAGTTGGCTGGGCTTTCACTGATCTCCATGGACTTTCTAGGCTCTGCTTACAGGAAGGAAAGTAGTGTCACTGCTAGACTTGAAACTACCGTGTCTAAGAATTACAGCAAAACACAAAATAGCGTAGACAATAACTGTAATTGATCTCATTCTTTTGTTAAAATTTATTTTATTTTATTTTTTTTTACTTATTCACTTTACAGCCTGCTCACTGCCCTCATCCTGGTCACTACTCCCACATTCCTCCCTTTTTCCCCTCATCTCTCTCGCCACCTCTCCTCTCCTCTGCCACTTTAAGTCTCTGCCAGAGTAGATGCTTCCTCTCCCACTGAGGCCAGAGAAAGCAGCCCAGCTAGTAGAGCATACTGAATGTACATGCAACAGATTTTGGGTTATTCCGTGCTTTATTTGTTCAAAACCCACATGAGGGGAGGGCTAGTTCCAGCCTATGCATGTTCTTTGGTTGGTGGTTTAGACTCTGAGAGCCCCAAGGGTCCAGGTTAGGTGACTCTGTTGTCTTCTTGTCGAGTTTCTATCCCCGTCAGGACCCACAATCCTTCCTCATTCTTCATCCCCTTTTCACACCTATAAGTCATGCTAACCAATTCCTTAGTTTTCAGTCAAGAAATTCCTGAACTCGAGGAAAAAGTGCTTGTGAGGATATCACAAGTTAGAATACATCTACTTTTGGGTGGATCATAGAGAAGTTGATGCATAGAAACAGAAAGTCTTAACAGGAAAGTGAATTTCTAAGGGATAGTAACTGTGTTTCAGATTCATTCTACCCGGAACCCTGTGTACCCAAAGGTGTGGTAAAGCTAAAACTACTTGCAGCTGTTATCTCCACATGCTCCTGAAAAGATGTCTAAGAGAGCATACATTTTAATGATCAGTAACACAAGAAACATGAGAATCATCTTTAGCTGATTGATATGCACTGCACATTCCACACGTGTGTTAATGCAGAAATGTATATTACCTTTAGAAGCTTTTGTGTTTTTAGAACAAAGGATCAGACATCAATAAAGACAAGACAAGTAGCCCAGGTAGTCTAGTCTTTAGTTGCTGTTTTCTTAAAAATTTGCATTCAGTGCAACTTTAAGGTGGCTAGCTCAGGTGGTTCAACCTCACTGACTGCTTCAGTCAGAACTTTGGTTAAGCCCTGCATTTTTGGACCTCAAAGAAATAGGACAGCAAATGATACAGGTAGCTCTTGCAGGACTTGGGCAATATTCCAATTTTCTTTTTTTATATATATATTTTTTTATTGGATACTATTATTGGATTCTTGTTGAGTATTTTTATTGGATATTTTTTATTCTATATTTTATAGGATTTTTTAATTGGAGATCATTAATTGGATATAGTTATTTGACAATTATTATTAAATATTTTCATTGGATATTTTTATTAGATATGTTTTCTTTTTTTATTGGATGTTTTATTTACATTTCATATGTTGTTCCCTTACCCCATCCACCCAGGAACCCCCTTATCCCCTCACCCCTCCTCCTTCTTCTCTGCGGATGTAACCCCTGCCTACCCCCACTCTCACCTCCCCACCCTCAAAATTCCCACCCCCTGGGGCATCCAGCCTTCATGAAGCCAAGGATCTCTTCTTCCACCTATGCCCAGCAGGGCCCTCCACTCTTACTTATTCAGCTGAAGCCCTGGATCCCTCCCTAAGTGCTCCCAGGCTGGTGGTTTAGACCCTGGGAGCTGTGGTTGGTTGGTATTGTTGTTCTCTTCATGGGGCCACAAACCCTATCAGCTCAATGGCCTTCACTCTAACTCCTCCATTGGGAACCCCATTATCAGTTCAATGGCTAGTTGTGAGCATCTGCCTCTGAATATGTCAGACTCTTGCAGACCTCTGAGGAGACATCCATATCAGGCTCTTATCAGCATTCACTTCCTGACTTCCACATAAGCATCTACCTTTGGTGACTGCACAAGGGACGGATACTCAGGTGGAATGGACTTCAGACGGCCCCTCCAATTTTCTTAGGACTCCCAAAAGTGGCTGTTGTTCCCAGACAGCAGGAAGCAATTGTAGAACATGATACTCCCATTCCCAAGAGGTAGGGTGGGTAGTTTGTGGTTGTTCGGTGGGTGAGGGATGTTTGTCCTCATTTTGGGGGGCTGGTTATAAGTAGTGAATGATCTTGGTCAGGAAGAAAACAAAGTAAAAGAGGTTAGATTTAGGGATCTACCTCTCTCTTTTTCTTTCTTCCCTCTATGCTTCTTTTTATCTAGTGTGAGAGGAAAAGTGGCAAGAAGGGATGGGATGAAAAAAGGAGGGGTAAAGGAATGATAGGATAAAAGAATAGATTATTGAATCTACTTCTAAACTAAAATGCAACAACCTGTCTCAAGTGTTTTTATATAGGTATGAATTTTTGTATATTGATACAAATTTGCAGTTGTTTTTGTCACAACATAGTGTACATAGTTTTCCTCTCTTGTTTAAGATATATGGATATATATGTAAAGCTACTATTACAAACTGATTAGGATAATTAAGAAATGTAGGTAGTTGTTAGATTCATATAAAAATCATACTTGTATTCTTGTTAGGTACTAGTTTAGTTAATTACAAAAGTAAGCGTTATTTAGCCCCTATAGATGTTCTCAAAGTTAAGCAGATCGTATCTTCCTGGAGATGATCAATGTTTTCCTATTCTGATAGACTTTAGATACATCATCTTCAAACACTCCAGAGACCTACCAAATATAGCATTTAAGATGTTTCAATAACAATAGTCATCCTATGACAGTTAGACATGTCAGTTCTTGGCAGCACCCCCATGCTACTTCAAAAAAGAAGGTGGGCATTGAAGAACTTCCATAAAAAGTTTGCTTCAAATGTGGCAAGGGTAGCCACTGGACAAAAAACTGCCCTTGCTTCAACTTCTGGCACTCTGTGGTCCAAACTGTGGACAAATAGGACACTGGGAAATCAAATGACACATTTTGCCAAGACAAAGTAGGCCAGTCCTTCAAATTTCCTGCTTCACAAGTAAGTCTGTCGGATATTCTGGGCCTGTAGGTTGAAGATGGATGCAAAAGAAAGTTGGGTGACTGTCCAGGTAGCTATCAGTCTCTATGCTTTCTGTGATTTGGAAAATGCTTGCTCTACATTTCCTGTTTACTCAGGTAATATTTATTCTTCTCAGGTCTTGATGGAGTTTAAGACTAGATATTTATAGTCTCACATATAAGCTTGAGATATTCAGGATTTGAAGAAATGTTTTAAGGTCTAAGAAGATGTTTTTAGGTTGATAAATGCAAGTTATTATTGCAAGTGATTTAGGTTCAGAACTTTGGACTCATCAAGATTAGATAGTGGACAATACTCTCCAAGGTTGCCAAATGCTAGATACTGTGCAAGTAATTCTTATCTGATATTTCTCATAATTGTTCTTATTGTTATACTGTTTATTGATATTAAAGAAAGAGACTTTTACTGGACTAAAAGGATAAGACATTTAGGTAATCTATTTTTTGTGCACTGTATAATGCTTGTCTTTGTATCATTTAAATGTTGATTTCTATACCAAAAGAGAGTTGAGTACTGTCCAGACTTGGGTCTTGTTAGTTTTAAGGATCATTGCCTGTCTTAGTATTTTGTAAGCATACACCTCTATCACCTTCTGATCGATTTAATAAAGATCTGATGGCAAATAGCTGAGGTAGGAGAGGAAAAGTGAGACTTTCTAGGCAGGATAGGAACAGGGAGAAAAATTGAGAGGTGCAAAATTTGCCATTCAAACTCAGAGAAGTTGGATGTGCCAGGACGAGTGAGGGGTAACAGATCATGTGGCAAAAATGGACTAGAATAAGTGAGTTAATTAAGTTATACCAGCTAGTTAGGGAACAGCCAGCTAAGGCATAAGCTTTAATAAATAATGTAAGTCTCTACGTCACTATTTGGTAGCTGGAGTGTCAAGACAGTCTGATGATAGATGAGAGCGAGAGAAACAGTCTTGCTCAGGGAACAGAAATCGGTTATCCAACATCAAATGCTCGTCCTTGAGAACATACCTGAAAGTAACATTAAATAGACTGAGAATGTTTTATTGTGTATTTAGAAATATAACTTTATACATATACATAAGAAACAATAATTAACTACAAATTGATGACGGGAATTAGAAGGAGACCAAGGAAGGGTACTTTTAAGTGTTTAAAGGAAGGAAATGGAAGGAGGAAATCATACATTACAGTATAATTCTTAAAATATATTAAACAATTTATTTTAAATTACACTAAAAACCCCTAGGAGTTGATGTGTTCAATGAAGTCTGGAACAAAAGTATTTATGGATTTATTATTCTTAATACCCTAAACCTAGGAAAACTCAAATACCTAACTACAGAGAAAATGACAACCCATTCAGACACTGCTCTGTGTAGAAAGAGAAATCTTAAGATAAATTCATGAGCTAGAACATATACTCATCGGGTAACTCTGAGGGAGAAAGAGAATAGCATAAGAATCCTAGTAAATGAAGACATTGTTATTTGTTTTTATACAGGGAATTTCCCACATACATGTATATGTATCAATGTAAATATTAACATAGACCATTAAATGTTAGAAATGTTTTGCATGTACTAAGTTCATGTATTATAAGTAAGTTCATATCAAATTCAACTTTTAAAAAATGAATTATTTATTTATTTTATTTTATTTATTTATTTATTTTTTTTGGTTTTTCGAGACAGGGTTTCTCTGTGTAGCCCTGGCTGTCCTGGAACTCACTCTGTAGACCAGGCTGGCCTCGAACTCAGAAATCCGCCTGCCTCTGCCTCCCAAGTGCTGGGATTAAAGGTGTGCGCCACCACAGCCTGGCTATTTATTTATTTTATGATGAATACATTGTCACTATCTTTAGATAGAACAGAAGAAGGCATAGGGTCCCAATACAAATGGTTGTGAGACACCATGTGGTTTCTGGAAATTGAACTTAGGACTTTTGGAAGTGTAGTCAGTGCTCTTAACTGCAGAGGCATCTCTCCAATCCATCAAATTAACTTTTTAAAGATGTTGTATATTAGTTTGAAAGAATCATCCATAAAAAGAGAAAAGCCTGTCTTTGTATCAGCCTCAATCCAATAGTCTTTCCAAAATATGCAAAAAGAGAGAACATACCTGACACATCATTGATGTTTCCAAACGTGTGGCCTCGTCTAATAACCTCAGCAGCTCCTGAAATTGACTGTCCTTATACTCAAAGCGTTCCCCAAAGGCAAAGGAGCAAATGATATTGGAAACTACATTGTTAATCTTGAAGTGAGGGTCAAAAGGCTATCCTGGAGGTGGGGAGAGGGGGAGGTATAGCCTTGTAAAGATGTCTTCCTTCCTTCCTTCCTTCCTTCCTTCCTTCCTTCCTTCCTTCCTTCCTTCCTTC
>NW_021604920.1:131598-141841 GCF_004785775.1 Grammomys surdaster | reverse complement strand
TTCCTTCCTTCCTTCCTTCCTTCCTTCCTTCCTTCCTTCCTTCCTTCTGTTTTCCTTCCTTCCTTCCTTCCTTCCTTCCTTCTTTTTTCCTTCCTTCCTTCCTTCCTTCCTTCTTTTTTCTTTCTTTTCTCCTTTCTTTCCATCTTTATCCTCCTTTCTTTCTTTCCTTTCTTTTTTTCTTTCTCTTTTTTTATTTTATGAAGTCTCTATTTAGTGTGAAATAAAATGCTAACAACAGAAAATAATATGAAAAGCTCTGGCCACAGCCTACTGCTGGTGCCTGGCATTATTCAAAGACATTGTCAATATGTGGGAAGTCACATAGATAAACAGGGTTTAAGTTAAGCAATTTGTTTAATGATCTATTTGTGTCATTAAACAGCAGACCTTCTGGGATAGAATCTCAGTTAAATATTCACTGTTCAATCTTAAGTGACCACTGCAGGTGAGCTTTTGACAATTAAAGAAAAGGCTGATCAGTTAATGAAATGGCTAGAGGCTCCTGCAGCACTCTGTGAAATACCCACCTTCCTTTTCTCCTACAGCCTCCACAAGACAGTTGACCTCCTCCTGTATGCACTACTCTGAGCTCTTTTTCCCTAATCCAAAGTTCTTGAATGTCATCAGTGCGAAACTTCTTTGCTCCTTTCATGTCTGTCCATTGGACATGACCAATCCTGAAAAGTAGAGATTCAACATTATGGCACTGTGGTTCTGCTTACTAGTATCTGAAAACTGTATTAGATATTGTTAGCATTCTGTCTAAACTCCACCCAACAGTTGCATGGCAGCAGCCAGGTAGGCCTGACCCACTATAAAAGGGTCTGTTTGCTCCCTCTTTTTTACTTGCCTTCTTGGTCTCTTGCTTTCTTGCTCTGTCTTTGTCCCCTCTCCTTTTCCACCATTCTCCCCATTCCCATCCTCCCTCTCTCCACGTGCTCATGGTTGGCCTCTACTTGTCTACTTCTCTACTCTCTTTGCATTTCTTTGTCTCTACTACCCTCTTAACTCCCCTCCCCATGCTTTGGGTAAATTCTATTCAACACTATATATACTGTCATGTGTTCCCCCTTCAGGGGCAAGGGATATCTTGGGATGAGCCCACTGAGACACCCTCTTACCCCATACCTGACTATACCTCCATAGACCATATTTCCCTTTTTTTCTATCATTGAAAACAACACATCAGATATATGCATAGATAAAAAGAAAGCCCAAAATAATAGTTGTCTAGAGACAATCCTAATGTAAGTGGCTAACATGTTCTGATCATAAATACTTCTTATGTATTATATGATTTTGTACTGACAGAAGCTCTACATGTTTATTGCCAACTAAGAAAATGCCAATTTCAATTGGCAAAATACTGAGTCATGATAATAAATTGAAAAATAAGCATCAAACAGGTAAATATATATCCAGGTCTTCAAATTAAAGTTTTTCTGGTTCTAAAGGCCCCAATTTAATTAATAGACATATAAGTCTATTTATGCCTCAATGAATACTAAACAGGCACTCAAGAATAAGAAAAAACACACATTTTAAAAGAAGGAAAAATGGAATTATAGGTTTTAGTAAAGATGACAAAATAACTCAAGTTAAGAATGAATATTCCGCCCCTGTCTGGTCCTTTTGGCTGGGGCAGACACATAGCTGGTCTGCTCCTGTGGAGATACTGAATCCTGAGCCATCCTAGAGGAGTCACTTCACTCAGTGCAGTGGGTAAGAACCACATCTCACTCCCTATGCCCCAGAGTTACATCTGGGAACCAGGGATGCTCAGAACCCAACAGCTACCCAAACACTGCCGCTACAGAATTTCACTTCACCTCCTCCCCTGCCTGGTCCTTTTGGCTGGGGAGACACATAGCTGGTCTGCTCCTGTGGAGATACTGAACCCTGTGCCATCCTAGAGGAGCCACTGCACTCAGAGCAGCAGACACCTAGCTGGTTTGGACTTGTGTAGACATCGTATCCTGAGCTATCCTAGAGGAACCACTGCACCCAGAGCAGAAGGATTTCCAGATCCCAGAGGTGGCCTGAATCCCAGGAGTTCTTCCACCCAGGAGATTAGGATCATAAGACCACAGAGACATCTGGACTCTGAGGAGCTCTGACACAAGCAAGATAACTGGAAATACAGAATCCAGTCTTACACAGTGAGGGCAGGTAACACTAGAGTTAACCAGATGGAGAAAGGAAATCACAAGAACATAAGCAACAGAAACCAAAGTTACTTGGCATCATCAGTACCCAGTTCTCCCAATATAGCAATCCATCAATGTAATCCACTATATAAACAAACTCAAAGGAAAAAACCACATGATCATCTCACTAGATGCTGAGAAAGCATTTGACAAAATTCAACATCCCTTCATGATAAAAGTCTTTGAAAGATGGAGAATTCAAGGCCCCTACCTAAACATAGTAAAAGCAATATACAGCAAACCAGTAGCCAACATCAAACTAAATGGAGAGAAACTTGAAGCAATTCCACTAAGATCAGGGACTAGACAAGGCTGGCAACTCTCCCCCTACCTATTCAAAATAGTACTGGAAGTCCTAGCCAGAGCAATTAGACAACAAAAAGAAGTCAAAGGGATACAAATAGGAAAGGAAGAAGTCAAAATATCACTATTTGCAGATGATATGATAGTATACTTACGTGACCCCAAAACTTCCACCAGAGAACTCCTAAACCTGATAAACAACTTCAGCAAAGTGGCTAGTTATAAAATCAACTCAAACAAATCAGTAGCCTTCCTCTACATGAAAGATAAACAGACTGAAAAAGAAATTAGGGAAATGACACCCTTCACAATAGTTGCAAATAATATAAAATACCTTGGTGTGAATCTAACCAAGCAAGTGAAAGACCTGTATGACAAGAACTTCACATCCGTGAAGAATGAAATTGAAGAAGATCTCAGAAGATGGAAAGATCTTCCATGCTCATGGATTGGAAGGATTAATATAATAAAAATGGCCATCTTGCCAAAAGCAATCTACAGATTCAATGCAATTCCCATTAAAATCCCAACTCAATTCTTCAGTGAGTTAGAAAAGGAAGTTTTCAAATTCATTTGAAATAACAAAAAACCCAGGATAGTGAAAACTATTCTCAACAATAAAAGAATTTCTAAAGGAATCACCATCCCTGACCTCAAGATGTTCTACAGAGAAATAGTGATAAAACCTACATGGTATTGGTACAGAGACAGGCAAGAAGATCAATGGAATAGAATTGAAGAACCAGAAATGAACCCACACACCTATGGTCACTTGATCTTTGACAAAGGAGCTAAAACTGTCCAGTGAAAAAAGACAGCATTTTCAACAAATGGTGCTGGATCAACTGGAGGACAGACAACATGTAGAATGCAAATTGACCCATTCTTATCTACTTGTACGAAGTTCAAGTCTAAATGGATAAAGAACCTCCACATAAAACCAGATACACTGAAACTAATAGAAGAGAAGGTGGGGAAGACCCTCGAATACTTGGGCACAGGGGAAACGTTCCTGAACAGAATACAAATGGCATATGCTTTAAGATCAAGAATTGACAAATGGGACTTCATAAAATTGCAAAGTTTCTGTAAGGCAAAGGACACTGTCAATAGAACAAAACGACAACCAACAAATTGGGAAAAGATCTTTACCAATCCTACATCTGATAGAGGGCTAATATCCAATATATACAAAGAACTCAAGAAATTAGACTCCAGACAACCAAATAACCCTATTAAAAAATGGGGTATAGATCTTAACAAAGAATTCTCAACTGAGAAAACTCAAATGGCTGAGAAGTACTTAAAGAAATGTTCAGTATCCTTAATCATCAGGGAAATGCAAATCAAGACAACCCTGAGATTCCATCTCACACCTCTCAGAATGGCTAAGATTAAAAACTGAGGTGATAGTAGATGCTGGCGAGGGTGTGGAGAAAGAGGAACACTCCTCCATTGTTGGTGGGGCTGCAAGATGGTGCAACCACTTTGGAAATCAGTCTGGCAGCTCCTCAGAAAATTTGACATAGCATTACCTGAGGATCCAGCTATACCACTCCTAGGCATATACCCAGAAGATGCTCGAACATATAACAAGGACATATGCTCCACTATGTTCATAGCAGCCTTATTTATAATAGCCAGGATCTGGAAAGAACCCAGATGTCTTTTGACAGAGGAATAGATACAGAAAATGTGGCACATTTACACAATGGAGCATTATTTAGCTTTTAAAAACAATGAATTTGAGAAATTCTTAGGTAAATGAATGGAGCTAGAAAATATCATCCTGAGTGAGGTAAGTTAATCACAAAAGAACACACATGATATTCACTCACTGATTATTGGATATAAGCCCAGAATCTTGAAATACCCAAGATTCAACTCACAGGTCACATGATGCTCATGAAGAAGGAAGACCAAGTGATGGTGCTTTGGTCCTTTTTAGAAGTAGCAACAAAATACTCAAGGGAGCAAATATGGAGACAAAGTGAGGGACAGAACCTGAAAGAGGGGCCGTCTGAAGACCATTCCACCTGAGTATCCATCCCATGTGCAGTCACCAAAGGTAGATGCTGATGTGGAAGTCAGAAAGTGCATGCTGATAAGAGCCTGATATAGATGTCTCCTCAGAGGTCTGCAAGAGTCTGACATATTCAGAGGCAGATGCTCACAGCTAGCCATTGAACTGATCATGGGGTTCCCAGTGGAGGAATTAGAGTGAAGGCCATTGAGCTGATAGGGTTTGTGGCCCCATAAGGAGTGTTACAATACCAACCAACCACAGCTCCCTGGGTCTAAACCACCAGCCTGGGAGCACTTAGGGAGGGATTCATGGCTTCAGCTGTATATGTAAGTGTGGAGGGCCCTGCTGGGCATAGGTGGAGAAGAGATCCTTGGTCTCATGAAGGCTGGATGCCCCAGGGGGTGGGAATTTTGAGGGTGGGGAGGTGGGACTGGGGGGGGTAGGTAGGGGTACATCCTTAGAGAAGCTGAAGGAGGGGTGAGGGGATGGGGGTTCCTGGGTAGGTGGGGAATGGGGTAAGGGGATAACATATGAAATGTAAATAAAACATCCAATAATAATAATAAAAAAGAAACAACTGGAAAAAAGATGCTGTTTGCATGGATTTATTTGTGCAGACGTGTGTTCATTGTATGCACACATGTTTGTACATGTGTGTAGATGTCAGAGGCTAGCTATGGGTGTCGATACCCAAATGTTACCCTCTTTGTTTACGTGTGTGTGTGTGTGTGTGTGTGTGTGTGATGTTGGATCTCTACAAGGTAGGATAAGCTGGATGGCCTGTGAACCCCAGAATCCTCCATGTAGCAGGAAGAAAGGCATAAGTTGCAATGTTCAGCTTTTAGTGTACATTCTGGGGATCAAAAGACATTATACTCACAATACTCACAGATAAGTACTTTACCAGTTCAGCCACCATGTCAGATACATTAAGCTACTTGTTATTAGATTCTTTTCTTCCTAAACAGTACATTTTTAGTGGAAAAAATTAAAAGTATAATATACAAAGCAAAGCCTAAGATTGGGTGTTTTGAAGTAATAGAAGCTTACTGTAATGAATAGAGTGGTTCTGGGGAATTGTTTTTATGAAGGCCCATTGATTTTCAAGTAGTCCATCACTGGTGTGACTGTGTAAGTTACAGAAGTAGCAGTAATATGTACAGTGTATCAAGTCTGTCCCTTGACAATATCAACCAACCTGGATGGTAGTGTCAGAGTTCATATTAGAGAAGCATAATTTTTTTCTTTATTTCCTTTCCTATAATTTTTCATTTTTCCACAATCATTTACTCATTTTCTCTCTCTCCCTCTTCTCTCTCTCTCTCTCTCTCTCTCTCTCTCTCTCTCTCTCTCTCCCTCTCTCTCTCTTTCTCCATAGTAAGTGCTAAATCCAGGGTTTTGTATCTTCTACAAAGTATACCTTCACTGAGCTTCTTTAGTCTCACTTTTAAACTTTTAAGTTGAGACAGGTGTTATCTAATTTTCCCAGGATGCGTTTAATAAGTATGATTTAGAAGGTTATTAAAGGTAAAGATATTCTATTTTGTCGGACACATGACATGTGCCTCATAGGTGATCTACTCTGAGCAAGCTTGATAGGTCTGACATCTCTTGACTTACTGTGGGTGGAGGGTTTCAAAGACTGAGGAAGATTGGAAAAGTGGAATGATTGACAGGGTAAAACCTATGCCTTAGTGACTTAATTATGGCAGAGTGTATAAGATGCCATATGATCAGTAAAGGGTATATTACTTGGAGGTTTTACTCTCAGTGCTGTGTGTGCCTGTGTTACCCTGGGGACTATAGTCGCTCAACTGGGAAACTTGAATGATATCACAGTATTTACCTAGGGTATGTAACTTAAATGGATGTAGTTAGTTTCTTTTTCTCATTTATCATCAGTGCTCTGCACTACAGCCTTGGTTGCCAGTTAAAACATCACTGAGAAATGATACAAAATTAAATGCATGTACTTAAGGTAAGTCATCTGAGCCATGAACTTGATAGGATGTTTGAAATTTGGTTGCTTCCTTTTATTGCTTCCTGGTCACCATGAGGTAGTCATGTTCTTCGGCCATACACTTCTAATAAATGCTGTCTCACATCAGGCACAAGTTACATAGCCACAGACTAAGACCTCTGAAACCATGAGCCAAACAAACTTCTTCCAACAAAGTTTTAAATCTCAGATATTGTTTCAGTGGGGAAAGTTGACCAACATAGCCTGGGCTAAAAACTTCTTCACCCTTTCCTTTTCACAAAATAGCAACAGCAGCAGCAGCAGCAGCAACTACATGAACCAGAAAAATAACCTGTTGAGTGAAGTAAAAGGACAGAACTCGGCCCTGGCTAATCATCTTCATGAATGCTGTTCTTATACTGTATGACATCATTAGTTAATAGAGCACCTGCCATGCTTTCCAATGATGAACTCAGAGGAAGACATAATTGAGGACACCTTGAGGTAAATACAGTTTTTCTTTTTTTTTTTTATATTGGACATTTTATTTATTTATATTTCAGATGTCATCCTCTTTCTCCATTCCTCCTCCAGAGCCTCCCTATCCTATCCACCCTCCTCCTTCTTGCTGTTTTTTTATTAGTATTTTAAGTTAACATACAAAGTACTGGGTTTCATTATAGCATCCTCATACATGTGTCATTAAAGTTCTGATTTGTTTCCCTCTGCCCCTTCCTTTTCTTCCTCCAGCTAGTTTCCTCAACTGATTTCCTGTCACATGTATTCTATCGCCCTCCCTCCTCATCCTTTTTTTTTAATTAGTAACTTTAAAAAAATGTTAATCAAAGACTTTATAGGTTTGGTAATGCTCAATAGCAACATGCCCATACAATCAGAAATGTAACCCAATACCCAACCTAGATATACCAACTATCTTTGACTGGACACATGAACATCCACCTCCATGTCCTCCACCCCCCCCATTGCCTAGCTCCTCCTTTCATTCTTTTTCTCCTCTCCTTACTCCTCCTCTTCTTCTCCTTACTTCTCCCACCTTAGCTCCTCCTACATATCACCCTTCCTGTTAAAATAAAACTTTTCTCTCAAAATACAATTAGAGCATAACTATACCAATTTGTATCAGTAAGGTACAAGATAGAACTAATACCCAGTCCAACATTTTGTTGACTAACCAGAACCTCTGTCATGTTTCCTAATTAAAAGACTTAGTTCTGAACGTGGCTATTTTCTTGGCTTTAGAATGAATGTCCTCTCAAATCTTTTCTCTCAAAGTAAATAGCCAGGATTGGCTATGAGACTGTAAGTCTTCAATCCCATCAGAAATCCAGAATGACTGAATTAACTGAAATTATGGGAAGCACAAAGCATAGCTTCTAAAACTTAGTCAATTTATATAGACTGCTGAACACCTGGACAGTTCCTATACTAAAAAACATTGGAGCATCCGATCTTCAGCCTTCTGGCCCAGGATCATCTGACAGACCTAGTGATGCAGAATTATTAAGGGCTGATTACTCAGTCTTGGCAAATATAATCAGTCGACTATTCTGCAACTGTGTCCTTTTCCAGACAGTAATTTGTCTGTAGATGAAAAAAAGGCAATTCTAGTGCCTAGTGGCTTTGTCACCACAACTGTAGTGACTCCAAAGATGCTCAATTTCTTCTTAGAATCCAAGACAGGAAGCTGTCAGGAGCAGGCAGGTCTCTAATCAAAATGAACATTAATACAGAAATGTTTGTAACGTCAATTCTGTGGACTTCTGACGTTTTGAAAACCAATTATTTATGTAAGGCAATCTGAACTGTTGTCTGTTAATTCCTCTCAGCTATTTCTAAATAAAATATAGAAAACCCCCTAACAATAAACCTAGAGCCATGAATTTGCTATAGGCCCTTAACTTACAGGCTAACCATCTTGAATCAGTTAAAAGAGTTAAAGAAGGACTGGGTCTAAGCCTTGTATTCCTAAATGTGTTATATAGGCACAATGCCTATGAGAGTAACAATATTAATCTCATTTTTATATCAATAAGAAACTCGTATCAATGAAAATCTTGAATTTGAAATCAAAGTAAATTTTGTACCATTTAAGAAATTATAACTTTAGCTTAATAACAATTATACAGATTTCTACCAATAGGTTATGGCTATTCAATAATCCCTAGATATTCCTCCCTGTTCCAACAAAACCACTACTTTTCCCTAGAAAGACAGCTCAATAGTAACCACCTTAGTCTCCAAGCCCAGGGAATAGGGGTGCCAACTCTTCATTAACTTCTTCAAGCTGGTTACAGGCATTGAGATATTAGAAGAGGGGTGGAGGGAAAGAGTAAATTGATAAGCCTCTGACATCTATGTCTTCACTGCATCCAGCTGAAATTCCAGGACATCAGAGGTTTGGGCAGGTCTGCTCAGCTTGCTTGATGAGTAGATACATCAAGGCTGTGTATTCTGCAATATACAATTCTCAAAACAAATTTTAGTATCAAGATAATTTTTTGTTTGAATTCTGGAATCTAGTTTTCTGGCAGCCTGCCTTTGTCATGTTTAATCCATATAATTCTGGGAGTTTCTATGAGGGTGTGCTCCAACCATCCTCCCATTCCCACCGTCCTGCTCTCAAATTCCCCTACATTCCCCTACACTAGGGGATCCAATCATCCAGACACCAAGGCCCTCTACTTCCACTGATGCCTGACAAGGCCACCCTCAACTACCTATACAGGTGGAGCCATGGGTCCTTCCCTTTGTGTTCTCGGGCTGGAGGTTTTAGAATGGCTACTCCAGCTTGTTTCTTAGGACCATTTGCTTGAAAAATTGTTTTCCAGCCTTTTGGATTTCCTGTATACAGCAAATTGCTGGGTCCTGTTTACATATCCAGTCTGTTAGCCTATGTCTTTTTATTGGGGAATTGAGTCCATTGATGTTAAGAGATATTAAGGAACAATGATTGTTGCTTTCTGTTATTTTTGTATTAGACGTGGAATTATCTTTGTGTGGCTATCTTCTTTTGGATTTGTTGGAAGAGGATTACTTTCTTGCTCTTTTTAGGATATAACTTCCTTCCTTGTATTGAGCTTTCCTGCTATTATTCTTTGTAATTCTGGGTTTGTAGAAAGATATTGTGTAAATTTGGATTTGTCGTGGAATATCGTGGTTTCTCCATCTTTGGTAATTGAGTTTTGCTGGTATAGTAGCCTGGGCTGGCATTTGTGTTCTCTTAGGGTCTGTATGACATCTGTCCAGGATCTTCTGGCTTTTATAACATCTGATGAGAAGTCAGGTGTAATTCTGATAGGTCTGCCTTTATATGTTACTTGGCCTTTTTCCCTTACTGCCTTTAATATTCTTTCTTCGTTTTGTGCATTTGGTGTTTTGATTATTATGTGACAGGAGGTATTTTTCTGGTCTCGTCTATTTGGCGTTGTGTAGGCTTATTTTATGTTTATGGGCATCTTGTTCTTTAAGTTAGGGAAGTTTTCTTCTATAATTTTGTTGAAGATATTTATTGGCCCTTTAAGTTGGGAATCTTCACTCTATATATGCCTATTATCCTTAGGTTTGGTCTTCTCATTGTGTCCTGGATTTTCTGGATGTTTTGTGTTAAGAACTTTTTGCATTTTGTGTTTTCTCTGACAGTTGTGTCAATGTTTTCTATGGTATCTTCTGCACTTGAGAGTCTCTCTTCTATCTCTTGTATTCTGTTGGTGATGCTTGCATCTATGA
>NW_021604920.1:94904-131198 GCF_004785775.1 Grammomys surdaster | reverse complement strand
ATCAGAAATCCAGAATGACTGAATTAACTGAAATTATGGGAAGCACAAAGCATAGCTTCTAAAACTTAGTCAATTTATATAGACTGCTGAACACCTGGACAGTTCCTATACTAAAAAACATTGGAGCATCCGATCTTCAGCCTTCTGGCCCAGGATCATCTGACAGACCTAGTGATGCAGAATTATTAAGGGCTGATTACTCAGTCTTGGCAAATATAATCAGTCGACTATTCTGCAACTGTGTCCTTTTCCAGACAGTAATTTGTCTGTAGATGAAAAAAAGGCAATTCTTGCCTAGTGGCTTTGTCACCACAACTGTAGTGACTCCAAAGATGCTCAATTTCTTCTTAGAATCCAAGACAGGAAGCTGTCAGGAGCAGGCAGGTCTCTAATCAAAATGAACATTAATACAGAAATGTTTGTAACGTCAATTCTGTGGACTTCTGACGTTTTGAAAACCAATTATTTATGTAAGGCAATCTGAACTGTTGTCTGTTAATTCCTCTCAGCTATTTCTAAATAAAATATAGAAAACCCCCTAACAATAAACCTAGAGCCATGAATTTGCTATAGGCCCTTAACTTACAGGCTAACCATCTTGAATCAGTTAAAAGAGTTAAAGAAGGACTGGGTCTAAGCCTTGTATTCCTAAATGTGTTATATAGGCACAATGCCTATGAGAGTAACAATATTAATCTCATTTTTATATCAATAAGAAACTCATATCAATGAAAATCTTGAATTTGAAATCAAAGTAAATTTTGTACCATTTAAGAAATTATAACTTTAGCTTAATAACAATTATACAGATTTCTACCAATAGGTTATGGCTATTCAATAATCCCTAGATATTCCTCCCTGTTCCAACAAAACCACTACTTTTCCATAGAAAGACAGCTCAATAGTAACCACCTTAGTCTCCAAGCCCAGGGAATAGGGGTGCCAACTCTTCATTAACTTCTTCAAGCTGGTTACAGGCATTGAGATATTAGAAGAGGGGTGGAGGGAAAGAGTAAATTGATAAGCCTCTGACATCTATGTCTTCACTGCATCCAGCTGAAATTCCAGGACATCAGAGGTTTGGGCAGGTCTGCTCAGCTTGCTTGATGAGTAGATACATCAAGGCTGTGTATTCTGCAATATACAATTCTCAAAACAAATTTTAGTATCAAGATAATTTTTTGTTTGAATTCTGGAATCTAGTTTTCTGGCAGCCTGCCTTTGTCATGTTTAATCCATATAATTCTGGGAGTTTCTATGAGGGTGTGCTCCAACCATCCTCCCATTCCCACCTTCCTGCTCTCAAATTCCCCTACACTAGGGGATCCAATCATCCAGACACCAAGGCCCTCTACTTCCACTGATGCCTGACAAGGCCACCCTCAACTACCTATACAGGTGGAGCCATGGGTCCTTCCCTTTGTGTTCTCGGGCTGGAGGTTTTAGAATGGCTACTCCAGCTTGTTTCTTAGGACCATTTGCTTGAAAAATTGTTTTCCAGCCTTTTGGA
Organism: Grammomys surdaster; assembly: GCF_004785775.1. NCBI lineage: Eukaryota > Metazoa > Chordata > Mammalia > Rodentia > Muridae > Grammomys > Grammomys surdaster. The sequence goes on along the minus strand of NW_021604920.1, from coordinate 129,688 downwards.
TTTCCTGTATACAGCAAATTGCTGGGTCCTGTTTACATATCCAGTCTGTTAGCCTATGTCTTTTTATTGGGGAATTGAGTCCATTGATGTTAAGAGATATTAAGGAACAATGATTGTTGCTTTCTGTTATTTTTGTATTAGACATGGAATTATCTTTGTGTGGCTATCTTCTTTTGGATTTGTTGGAAGAGGATTACTTTCTTGCTCTTTTTAGGATATAACTTCCTTCCTTGTATTGAGCTTTCCTGCTATTATTCTTTGTAATTCTGGGTTTGTAGAAAGATATTGTGTAAATTTGGATTTGTCGTGGAATATCGTGGTTTCTCCATCTTTGGTAATTGAGTTTTGCTGGTATAGTAGCCTGGGCTGGCATTTGTGTTCTCTTAGGGTCTGTATGACATCTGTCCAGGATCTTCTGGCTTTTATAACATCTGATGAGAAGTCTGGTGTAATTCTGATAGGTCTGCCTTTATATGTTACTTGGCCTTTTTCCCTTACTGCATTTAATATTCTTTCTTTGTTTTGTGCATTTGGTGTTTTGATTATTATGTGACAGGAGGTATTTTTCTGGTCTCGTCTATTTGGCGTTGTGTAGGCTTATTTTATGTTTATGGGCATCTTGTTCTTTAAGTTAGGGAAGTTTTCTTTTATAATTTTGTTGAAGATATTTATTGGCCCTTTAAGTTGGGAATCTTCACTCTATATATGCCTATTATCCTTAGGTTTGGTCTTCTCATTGTGTCCTGGATTTTCTGGATGTTTTGTGTTAAGAACTTTTTGCATTTTGTGTTTTCTCTGACAGTTGTGTCAATGTTTTCTATGGTATCTTCTGCACATGAGATTCTCTCTTCTATCTCTTGTATTCTGTTGGTGATGCTTGCATCTATGACTCCTGATTTTTTTCCTAGGTTTTCTATCTCCAGGGTAGCTTCCCTTTGTGATTTCTTTATTGTTTCCACTTCCATTTTTATGCCCTCAATGGTTTTGTTCAATTCCTTCACCTGCTTGGTTGTGTTCTCTTGTAATTCTTTAAGGGATTTTTGTGTTTCCTCTTTAAGGGCTTCTATCTGTTTACCTGTGTTCTCCTCAAATTCTTTGAGAGTGTTATTTATGTCCTTCTTGAAGACCTCTATCATCATCATTAGAAGTAATTTTAAATCTGAATCTTGTTTTCCTGGTGATATGGAGAATTCAGGACTTTCTAGTCTGGGAGAACTAGGTTGTAATGATGCTAAGTACCCTGGGTTGCTGATGTCTATGTTCTTGTGCTTGCCTTTCATCATCTGGATCTCCTTAGTGCTACCTGCCCTGTCTCCGAGTGGAGTCTATCTTTCTTATTATCTTGGTTGTTTCAGAACTGTGTGGAGTGGAGTTAGAGCTGGGGCATAAGATCTCCTCAGTGCTTGGGCCCAGACTGGAAGGAACCAGAGCTCTGGGCCAGAAGTGAATTCCTGGATCCCAGTGGGTCCCAGTTACTCCCTGTTTGGGGCAGGGTGTTACTGTCTCCTTACCTAATATACTGCCCAGGTTAGAGCTCCTTGGAGGCCTGCTTCCTCTGGGATTTGTGAGATTGGGTGCAGAGCTGCCACCCAGGATCTGCTCAGTGCTCAGACCCAGACCAGAAGGTACCTACAAACAGCTTTTCATCTTCAGTGATGAGGTACAGAAAATCTTTTTGCTTCTAGTTAACTTTTCCTAGAGAAGAGAATTTTTGAAATATGTTTGAAAGGAGGTTTCCTTTAAAACTTCTAGAAATGGCAAGAACAGGTATTAGGACGGTTTTAAAAAAAAATTCTGGTTAAAAGAGGTTACTTTGCTTTTTTAACCAAGAGAGATTTTCAAGTTTGTCCATTATGATCATCCCTGGGCAAAGCATTTTGTTTTTCTCCATCTGAAATCGAGATGATGACAATAAAACAGGGACAATTGTCCTCTATCCTTGCTTCCACGCTGTGTGCACTGTGACTTCTATGCTGTTCCAAACAAAGACCGAAATAACTTCTCTCTCCTGGAATTATGACTGGTTTTGTAATTTGTCAACAGACTACAGAGGAAGTTTTTAACCTGAGTCTCACCAGGATTGTGTACTTCTGACCTCCATGTTAGGGCAATACTACTACCATATGCATGCACAGCTGGTTTCATGCACAGCTTGTTTACTAGAGGATGAGAGATGATATGAAAATTCTAACATTTCATTGAGATTATCTTAGACCTGGAGTTAGCCAGAAGACTAACCAAGAAGAGGAAAACCATGGAAATATTAGGATACCTGTGAGAAAAAAACCAGATTCTTACTAAGCAGTGAAATTTGAGATGCTTGTTGCATCAACATTCTAGCTAGTATGTGGGATATGAACTCCATGATTCTTAAACTAGAAGGGCTTAGAACTATAGAGACCACTTACAATTTGCTTGTTATTCATGTACATAGACAACAATGGGCCTGGAGGAACAGCTTCCTGTGGAAGGGGATCTGCTAACATTCCTCTCAACAGTCTCAGGAAATATCACACAAAGCATTTATTTGTAATGTCAAAGTGGACATACATCTAGACTTTTCATGTTTTTGTGGATCTTATTCATAAACAAAAAGAGACCTAGGGTATAATTAAATAGGACTGACAAAAATCAAACCAAATTGTTGGGGTCAAGGAGTAGCCCCACAAACTCATGAACACAGGTCTTAGTTAGAAATGTTTGATTGAATGCATACCCTACTAAAGATAAATCACCACCATAGCTCAGAACTTGGGGCTGAGGCTATGGTAATGAACATCTTTCACTGTCAGCTTATAAAGGCAAAACCCCCAAAACACAATGAGCTCATATGCAGGTGCAGGAAGTACAGTCCAGTGGTCAATTCTGACTCAAGCTATTTTATACTTAACAATTCATATTCACCTTTAATTTAATGGGTCCCATGAGAAATTGTGGAATTTTGTAAGATTAACAAACCTTTGTATATACAGAGAATAACAAGATAGGTGTTCAGCATGACCTTGCTCTGACTCAAGTTTCTGTGTCAATGACGGGCAGGCAGGTTATAGCAACAATATCTGGCTGGTGTGGGAAGGCTACAACTGTTTCATACTATTGCTGTAACTTCTTTTTATGAAGTATTGATTTTAATATAATAATAAGTTTTAATGTACAGATTTTTTTCTGTAAACTAAGGTTCATATAAGATTCAGAGAATCAAAAAGTTGTAAGACTTGGATCCACCTGCCACAGATCAAATAGATTCCAGATGACCATATTCTCCCTGTTCTTGAAAATACGAGATATTTTCAAGATATCAATTCCTTTGATATTTGGATTTATAACCTTCTCTAATCACTCACAAATCCTGGATTCCCAGAGAAGAGGGGAAGGAAATATTGTAGGCATCAGAGGGGATGGTGAACACAAGAACATGGCCTACTGAATCAAAGGACTCATATGAGGACTCACATGAGCTCAGGGAGACTCAATTGGCAAGCCCAGGGCCTGCATGGGGTCTGAACCAGGATCTTTGCATATATATTATGGATGTTAGCATGGTGTTTTTATGGATTTCCTAACAGAGGGAGTGGATTTATTTCTGATCCTGTTACTTGCTCTTGGGACTCATTTTCTCCTGTTGGGTTGTTTTATCATATTATGACTTGTTTTGTACAGTTTGGTTGTCTTTTCTTGGTGATCTATTTTTTTTCTGAAGACAAAGAGATGTAGAATGGGTGTGTATGAGAAAGCAGTTCAGGAAGGGCTTTGAGGGAAAAAGGGAGAGGAAATTGAGGTCAAGGTGTATTATGTGAGAGAAGAATCTATTTTCAATAAAAAGCAAAAGAAAATAAAAGAATTATTAGAATAAATGAAATATGTAGCTAAGATTTTGTACTAAGATTCAAAACTTCTTATTTTTTTTAATAAACAGGAAGAGTGGACAGGGTCCCTCTGTCCTATCAAGTTTTCTATTAAAGGGAGTTGTGAACAATGAAAAAAGGAACAGAGAAGCCCATGTGAAAAGACAAAGAGATCAGAACCAGTCTGTCCAGACACACCCAGTGCAGTCCAGCAATGAGAAACAGACTCTTTATCCAGGCTGGTAAGAGGGAAAACTTAGGCTTCTCCTTTCCAGAGCCTCTGGGTCATGAGAAGTGACCCTAGCCAGATAAGCAAGCAAACTTGTTGACCTTGTGAAGCATTCCAGTGTGGCTTTGGTATAGTATTTAATCACCTTCTGGAAGCAGTGTTAGAAAACACATCTTTCAGTATGGGAACATCTGGTAGATATTGAATTCAAGGTGCAGCATATTTGGCTAGGTCTGTGTCCTCATCTCTGCAGTGCTGACTAATTCTGCAGTGGGTCACGTATTCCAAGGGGTTGCTCTGCCTTATTGTTTATGCCACTCTCTCATGATCCCATGTGTAGGTTTGAAATGTTATATATACTCAGTTCACATTTATGGGACTAAAGGAATGCAAAATTAGTTTAAAATATATGTGCAAGTCATAAACGCCAATAAATGTAATCCACTAGCACATTTTGTTACTACTTCAAAAACTGTATGATTATAAGTATTCATAATTGACTGTCTAGGAAATATACGAGAGAACATCATCAATATGGATAGTAAAATCCTTATTTTACTATCAAGTTAGACAGCAGAAATGCATCTAATTAGATATTTAAAACAATGTCTAAAATTATAAGAGACAAAAGACCTACCTGTTTAAGAAGTTCTTGGATAGGTCAGAGCCCAACCCAGCTAGGCAAATGCTATTTATAATTATTGCTTTATATTTTCATTGTGGTGAGTATTCCAACATTTTCCCATTTCTCTTCACCATCTCATTACAAATCAACTCCAATTCCCTGTGTAGGTGCATCCCTTAAAAAAAAAACTTGGAAAACAGAAAAACCTTATGAGGTGGCACATATCCACCTTATTGAAGAGAAGTCTGAGTATGGGTCTCTGTTTTTAGTGTTTTGGAAAACTGAATGAAGCAAGCTAGAATCCTCAGTAGTGGTGAGTGATTTAGTGTGGGTCTAAAGCAGTGGCAAATCCAGGGAATGCTGGAGTGCAACCAAAATCAAAATAGAGCCAAACTTGGCCATCTGGAGATGATTTCATTAAACAGAAGTACTAGGGGAATGAGAGGAGGAAAGGGCTGGTGCCAAGCTCTGAAATTTCTTCTGCTCATGACAACTCACCCATTGAGAATGTCAGAAGGGATTCTCTGGTCTCTACCTGTCTGTTTTCCAAAGAGTGTTCTGCACAGAAGCTGTCTGGGTGGCACATTCTTTGGTGAACCTGTGCAGTGCAATTAGGTTTGTTAGAACCATGGTACCCTAAAAATGATAGCAAAAAGACAAGGCTTGATAAGATCACATGCACTTCCTTCTCCTTTTCACTTCTAGGGAAAGGAGACCTCAGGGATTGCAATTACAGAGATCCGAGCTTCACTTTAGTTTCAAGTCAGCAACAATTTAAAAGGAATCTGTAACAAGTCCATTACAAGTCCAGCTTAGAGAATTCTCCTGAGAGAGAAAGAAATGCATATCAATTGCATTACAGTCTATATAAATCCTAATTGGGAATAAAATAGATTTAACATAGAACTTGTCTCAATAACAATTTTTGGTTTATCTCCTTTATATGTAGCTAAATAACCTCAAAATACAACAGTCCTGCCTCAAACTGTTCAAGTATTTTGACTAACGTTGTGTAATACCAATCATAATCCTTGATAGTATTTTTAACTGCGCATTTGAGTAATTTGTCTCCTATTGTTGTATAAGCAATGGCCAGAACCTTTTCATCTTGTGAACTAGGAACTCTGTAACATTATAAAATTTCTGATTATCCCCTCTTTCATTCAATAACTTTGTAGAGAGATTTAACTACTCAGCATAACTAATTGAAGTTGGATAGGGCAAATCATACGATTTTCTAATTGGTTATTTAGGGAAGTTTTCTGATAGAGCATGCATTACTAAGCCACCATTATAACTTCTTTTTCTCCAGATGAAGAACTGCTCTAAATCATACAATTTTTTTGTCATCAGTGAACAGTCTCATTAGTCCTATTTGTTGACTATTATGGATATTTCAAAATGAACACAAGTGCAGCTTTTCATGAAAATCTAATGATATCTTGATGCTACTACTCAAGAAGACTAGGCTATCTTCTAAGTCACTGGCTTTAAAACATAAATGTTTATTTTTCAGGTAAATGTGAATTTTTAGTTGAAATTCAAGATGCATACACATAAATGCAGGTATGTATACACATTTTGCATTCTTCATAAGGAAAAGTGTTTGGGCATGGAAGGTACATCTAGTAAAGGGATTGCCATCCAAGCATGAAGACCTGAGTCTGATTCTTTTAATTCATGGAAAAAATCTGGGTATGGTAGCATGCACTTTTAATCCCAAGGCACTAGGAGGCAGGAACAAGCAGATCCCAAGATTTATAGGCCAGACAGTGTAGTTTCCTGAACAAGTTATAAGTGAGTGAGAGACCCTTTCTCAAAAATGGATGAATAATACTACCAGCCAAGCTATCACTTCCATATATCTACACACACACACACACACACACACACACACACACACACGTGTAGCAGTCATATAAACAAAATTTTTGTTTACCTCACATGTAAAAGACTTTCAAAGAAGACTTTTAAATGAGAGCTAATGCCAGTGCTCATTAGCTTATTACACAAAACAGAAACAGAATGAATATTGCCAAATTCATTCTATGGGGATACTGTTTTATATTTAAAACGCACAAAGTCTCAACAAGGAAAAAGAATTCTCTCTCGTGAACATTGATGCAAAAATACACAAAAATAGTTGCAAACGGATCCAAGAACACGTCAAAGCTATCACCCACTATGACCAAATAGGCTTCTTCCCAGGGATTCGGTGATATTCAATATAGGAAAATCTATTAACATAAAGTACAATGTAAACAAACTGAAAGGAAAAAAGTCACTTGTGATCATCTCATTAGATGCTGAAAAAGCCTTTGACAAAATCGATTCATGTTAAAACTCTTGGAGAGAACAGGTATACAAGGCACATAAGTAAACATAATAAACACAATATGTAACAAGCCAATAGCTTACATCAAATTAAGTGGGGAGAAACTTAAATCAATTCCACTAAAATCAGTTATAAGACAAGACTGTCCACTCTGTTCCTATCTCCTCATAATAGTACTTTACATTCTAGCTAGAGCAAAAAGACAAATAAAGGAGATCAAGGTATTCTAAACTGGAAAGGACAAAGTCAAATTCTAACTATTTGCAGATGAAATGATGATATGCATAACTGACCCTAAAACTACTACCAGAGAGGTCCTACAGCTGATAAACACCTTCAACAAAGTGGATGGATACAAAATTAAATCAAAGAAATCAGTACCCTCCTTTATATAAATGATAAATGGGCTGAGAAAGGGTTTAGGGAAACAATACCCTTTATAATTGCCCCAAATAATATAATGTATCTTGGTGTAAGGGAGAGGAAATTGATAGGATGTTTCAGAAAACTGGGATAGAGGAAGTCCCCTGGGAGCTTATGGAGATGACTGTAGCTGAGACTCCTAGAAGTGTGGGATATGGATTCTTAAGGGGTGACTTCCTACAGTCAGACCTGACTCCCAGTGAAGGGATACAGACAGCAATCCACCCACAAATCCTTCTACCCAAAATGTGTACTACCTGTAAGATATGAACTATGATAGACAAGTTAATAAATTCATTATTGTGCTCTGGTAGAGAAGGAATTTATAGTCTAATGTCAAAGCTCATTGAACATACTTAGTCATGTGTATATTTTAGAAGCCTATTAACATCAGGATATTAAAAATAGTGCTATAGTTTAAATCTAAAATAATCTTTATAATCTCAAATTTGGAATAGTTGGTTTCCAACTCCTGGGGCTATTTTAAAATGGTCTGGAACATTGGCATATGAGCTCCTGCTAGAGGAAGCCAGCCAGTAGAAATGGGATTCCTGTGGTTGTGTCAAAGTCCAGGGTCCTGGCTAGTTTTTGCTTCTGGATCTACCATGGCATAAACAGAGTCCACCTCATCCTTTTCTGATTCTTCTTACTTCCTGATGTACCCCTTAAAAATATTAGCTAAAATTAGCCCTTAAACAATTGAAATTGTTTCTGCCAGTTATTGTCATATCATGCAAAAGTATCAAATGCACACAATTGACTGCTTTCTGTTTGCTGTGTATAATTGGATGGTGTTTATAGCCATCCAAATGTGAGAAGGCAGATGTCTCACTCAGACATTAAGTTTAAACACCAGCATTCAGTTGAATTTCACCTGTGTCCTGCAGTAGGGCTGAGACAATGTGAGTAACTGGCTTTAGACCAATTCATCAAAAACAGTTCTGAAGTTTAATTGCTACTTTCACTCTGTAAGTAGTCCCTTCAGGTGTGGGTAAAGAGCAAGGAAATCATGACAGGGAAGTATCTGCCGTTTACAGTCAGGACTCTGTATTTCTAGTGGCACCCCAGAGTTAAGATTACTAATAATTTTCACTTGCATGGCATATGTGAAACATTGATCTTTGAAGATCTCTATCTTCATTTTGGAGCCTTCACATGCTACTTGAATAGCTAAAATACACTTTGGAAATTTGAGTAATTTGAGAGGTGACAAGTATACAGAATTATCCTTATAAGAAAATGGCTGAGGGCCAAATCAAAATAGTTCAAAAGAAAGAGGTGGGTCAAGGGGATACTATACCTTGGGAATTGAAGATAGAGGAAGGAACTAGAGCACAGGATATTTGTATGTTCTAAGGGCTTGGAGAGTTAGGGTCATAGAGTTTCCATTGTTTTTAAAAAGAAAATTGTGTGGCCATCAGGGATTTTAAAAATCATGACAACCTCAGGAAAATAAATCTGTGCCATGTTGAAGCTCAAAGAGTGTGGTAGACTGATGCACAATCAGTGGAAAACTCTTAGGAAACACATTGTCTCTAAGAAGATGACACAGGCTCATCTACCTCACGTTTCTCATTTCCTGGAGGAAAACATCAACGAAGTCTCTTAGCTCTTCAGGGTTGAGTCTCTCTGTTGATCATCAATTGTACAAGAGATAAGCACCTTCTTCTCCCCACCCAGTTTCTGACAATTCTTTGATGTGATTTTATTATGCGTGTAAAAATAGTATAGAGCTGATTGAGAAAAATAAGACAGTCATGGAAGAAACATGATGCCACTTTACAATGTTTCAATATATAGTCTTGTCTTTTTCTTTGTTCTTACAGTGAATTTGTGGGTCCACCTTCTGTTTTCTCTCTCATCTACCTCAAAAATATTTGAACTGTCCCATGCAAAATAAATGAGCCTCAGACTACTTTTTAGTAGCCCAACTGCCTGTTGCAGCACTCTATTTGGACATCAGGACATCATTCAGTAGTTTTATTGATTATAGTATCAATGCCATTATAACATATTTGCATACAGTTTCCAGAAAAAAAAAATGTTTGTCAATGTAATCACATGCTTGACTCTGTGACTTTCTGTGGGACTGTGAAAGGATGGCTTGGTTTCTGGTAGAGCACTGGCTAGAGATGGCTCAAGACCCAACAGGTATCCCTGTAAGGGATGGCATACATTTTGCCACGCTTCCAGACTCCAGGCTTGACTTGGGCCGAAGACCTCCATTGATCAGCACCTTTCAGTCATGTAAGGCAACACCCCTACCAACCCCTCCACAGGTAGAGAGGGAGACTACAGGCCACAGAGCCTCAAGAGGTCTCTATATTAATGAGATAACTAAAGGCCCGAGGGCATAGCCAATTAAACGTTCCTTCCCAGACCCTTCTCCCTCCTTATTTAACTCAGATCCACCCTGAAGTCCAGGGGTGGTACAGTTTCATCCAGTTTATGCCCTGACAATAAACCTTTTAAAACCATGCACTTCCTTGTATCTTTAGGGCCCCACTGTGGAAAACTCTGGAGAAGGCCTTTGACTACTGAGCCTCTACTTAATCTCCTGCTAGAAGGCTTCTCTATGTTCCTGCCAAGAAGGCCACCAAACCAAGCAAGCTAGGTGACCCAGCCAAGCGAGTGCAGTAACCAAGAGTCAATGCTATAGAATTCCTGATTTTATTCAAGTAATTTTAGAAAGAAGGATTTTAGAGATGGTCTTAGTTATTAGAAAGATGTAGTAAAATAAGAATCAAGAATACAATATGCTTACTCTTCAGAATAGTAAGTAAAGGCTGCATAGTAAGAAATACAACAAACTTTCATAATTACACTAAAAAAAGAAAGAGACTTGGGATAAATTTGTGTTCAAGGAAAACATTTAGGTCCAAGTATAAAGTCATTGGTATACACTATGATAAGGCAAGGCCATGTAAAAACTAATGCTTTGAAATTTTAATGAGTATATTATGATGAAACACTGCTTTGAACTTAATATAAGCATCCTTCTGAAGTTACCATTTTATGTAACATTTTATCTGTGAGGTAATTTTCTAAAGAAAATTTACCTTTTGTCTAAGAAGGTATGAAAAGACCAGAGAAAAGAAATAAAGTTGTTGGTTGTTGGTTGAATGGTTTGGTTATGGGAGCGTTGCCTCAACCATCCATTCAAATGTGTATCTCTGTTTGTCTGTGTGTTTGTGTGTAGTACATGTGTATGTGTGTAAGCATGTATGAATATTTGTGAAGTTGTTTGTGACAGATGGTCTGGGCCAGCCAGACTGTGGGTGTATGAATGTTTGAAATTATATGTATTAATGCATTTTTGCCTGTATAAAGCATCTTAATACTTTTCATTTCCTTCCTTTCTGGTTCATTAAGAATTTACCAGTTTATCCAGAGATGTTTGTGGCTGATTCACCACAGAAAGGAGCACCAGCAATGAATCTTTTCACTTATTCACCTGTTGTTTTATGATAAAAGGCTAAACAGTTTCTGGCCTCAGAGGAACTCAGACAGGCAGGTCAGCTACCACACCAAGTAACTTAGACTTAAGGCAGCCTCAAGAAGAACTGAGAACAAGAAAGAACACCACCAGAACTGGCTCCTGGCAATGAAAATAAATTGAGAAGCATAAAGTATAGAGGAAGGAAATGGGGCGTACTTGGAGGTGACATTTGAGCCCTCAAAGTTTTCATTTTCTAGTATTAGAAGACTGATAGCATCAAGTGTCAATGGGTATTAGAAGTTCATCCTTCTGAATATTAAGATATCTTGTATGCCCAGATATATATATTAGACAATTGTCACACAGACACTGACATCAACTGTTACTTATAAAATCATCACCCTAGAAACAACTCATTTATCTAATCACATATAAAACAACGACATATTCAGACAAGTCACTGATAATCTGCAAATAGCAAAGATCAGGACACAACGAGGAATTTCAAACAAAGGTGCTAAGGGTAAAGTAGATTCAGATGAGAATTCTGAGGTAGGAAGAAACAGGCATGGGGAAAGAGAGTTCAAGTAAAAATTGACAATTTCTAAGAGACCAGCATTTGCACATGCATGTATATACACTAATATAAACATTAAAATTGTTCAAATAAATGTTAAGATGTTTTGTAGATATTAAGTTGCTTAATATTAAAAAACATCAAAATCAAAAGACAGACTTGACATTTATTTAAAATAGTTTCAAAAGCCCCTTTCAAATTATCCAAAGGAAAGCGGCTTACATGGCATATAATTGTTATCTCCAAACACATGTCCTCATGAAATAAACTTAGAACTTCCTGAAATCTTCTGTCATGGTACTCAGAGCACTCCCCAAAGGTGATAGAACAAATGATATTGGAAACTACATTGTTGATACTGAAGTGACGGTTGAAAGGTTTCCCTGGAGGTGGCAAGAGGGAGAAATAAGTCCTTCAAAGTTATCTGTGCCCTTCCTCCAGCCTTGAGAAGGCCTGAGACCTTGTTTACCACAAGAGACCAGATAATAGGACCTAGGTGGAACTAACCACCTTGGCTGCATATCAATATACACCTAGGTGGAGTCACCCACCTTGGCTGCACTTAGATCCTGCTACAGGAACTTGAAAGAAGAACTGCCCCTGGGCTTGCCTTGAGACATCTCCAGCCGTGACCCTGGACCAGGAACGGATTATCCCACCCAACTCTGCCGGCTGAAACTAGGAAGGGTTCGGGCGTGGTCTTCCCCTTTAAATTGAAAGCTTAACATTAAAACATGGAGCCTTGATCAGAGAACTTTGTCTTGGCTTCATCTTTTCTCGCTCTCCATCCCCCTTTCGTTCCCAGCCCTCTTTCCAGGTGAACCCATTCCACTCGTGGCCGCAGGCGACTACAGTTATTAATCTGTTTCTATTTCCTGTAACAAACTAACTTCATGTGACAGAGAAATACACTTTGCAGAGCACCATGTAAGAGGCTCTGCCCAGAGCACTCTACGTGTAATCTGACCAAACTCTAGTCTCTTCTTGGTCAAATTGATGTATTTGTGTCCAGGCAATTATTTTCTTTAGACACAGTGCTTGCCACACTGGATATCTTCAAGTTTCTCAAGGAAAGTTCCTTTTATTATTTCAGTTCCTCTTGTTATTTCAGGGGTACTCTGTCCCTGTAGACTATTTTTGCAGGTTATTAAAGGTGTGTCCTTACTTACATAAATTTCCCTGAATCCCAATAGAACTTAGAAACTACTAATAAATGATGTTTCCTATTACCATTCTAGTACTTCATGACTTTAATTAGTTTATTTAATCAGCATTTTTTACTTTATGGAGTACATGTAAAAATTTTCAATTTTATCTATCATATTCAGTATCAATAATTTATGTCTAGCACTGTGCTTCTTATAGCAGATAACATAGTGATATACAATTAATGGTTGCTTATCTCAAGGAGTAATTAGGAACTGTTTACAATTGTTGCTTTGGTAGGTTAATACACATAAAGTTCTGCTTTCAATTTTGGAACAAGTAACTTGATTTAAGGATAGTATTGAGTCATCATACTTTGCTAGTTTAACACTGTTTGGAAAGCTAGAGGTCCCGGTGTGGGATGGCTTTAATAATGAAGTGTAAGAAGCCTTAAAAAAGATGGACAGCAGCAGGAGGAAGGTGATTTACACATGTTTGTCTAGGCCAGAGGGTTGACATGGAGAAGGAGAAATAAGAGAGCAGTCTGTCTGTGGTAAGATGTGTAGTTACTTTTCACCAACATATTTAGAGTTAGTTTTTGCAAGACATGTGGTTTCTTTCAATGTCTCTTGGGGATGACACTGTTAAGTCCTCTGATTAGAGCTTTCATTCAAGAAATATGACCTTGTTCCACCTGTAAAGATAGCAATTCATGATGAGGTTGTTTTATTGGAAAGTTAGGGAAAGGAACCTTTTAAAAAATGTTTTTCCTTTAATTAATTTATTTATTCACTTTATATACTGATTGATTCTGCCCTCATTCCATACCCTGTCCCCTTTTCCCTGAAAGATTAGAGGCCCCACCCAGGTATGCACCCCCCCCCCCCAGGCACATAAAGTCTCTGCAGAGTTAGAAGTATCAACATCCACTGAAGCCAGACAATGTAGTCCAGTTAGAGGAATGGGATCCATAGACAGGCAACAGCTTTAGGGACAGCTTTTAGGGACCCACATGAAGATCCAGCTGCATGTTTACTACATTTGTTTACAGGAAACCTAGGTCCAGCCCATGGATGCTTTTCATTTGGCATTTCAGTGTCTGAGAGGCCCCTTAACATCCAGGTTATTTGACTGTTGATCTTTTTATGTGATTCCTATTCCCTCATCAGTGCTTCCCCAACTCTTCCATAATACTCGCCCAATTCTGTCCAATGTTTGGTTGTGGGCCTCCATATCTGTTTCAGACAGCTGCTGGGTGGAGCCTCTCAGAGGACAGTTATGGTAGCATAACAAATACCATTAATAGTGTGAGTTACAGACTAAGTAATATGTGTGACGATGTGGCTGACAGAGTTTGGACAAGTGAGAAGAGGGAGCTGGAGTGGATAGGAGAATTCTTGAGGATACAGAACATATACGTTTGTACAAAGCTGGATGAGGGTATGTGATCATTGTCAAAGATCCTCCCAGCTATGTATTTACAAGTCAGTCCTGTGTTTACCCCCCTTCTGCTGTTTCATCATCTTGGGTATTTTCAGTACTACTAAACAGAAATCAATCCTTCCAGCTTCCTGTGTGTACTACATAGATTCTGTACTTTTTCCAATGGGATCCAACATCTGATAGTAAATACTGAGTTGATTATCTTTCCACCTTTATCAGCTCTCTGTCCATGCATGTGTCTAGTTCAACAGAAGTAGATCAGTAAGTTTTACATTGTAGTGCCTTACTCTTATCTTGATTTACTTACACCCTATCACATCAGTCACAAAGATTTGGACATTTGTCAACCCTGTCAAAGCAAATGCAATAATATTGTTCTCATTCCAGGATCTTATATCATCTTACAGATAGAGACTTAGACTCAGTACTCCCTTTGTTATTTATCCAGTGACCTTGTTAACTTTATTAAGTTTTAGCACAATCAATCTTGTCTGGTTCATAATGTAGAGCTGACTAGTGTGTGCCTTTTCTTATAAAAATACAAAGTATATGTAAGTACAGATGCAAAAAAATTAACTTCATCTTGATCAATGTGTGGATGAAAATGTATACTGTATAAGAAATTATTGACTAATTTTCAATATTAACAAAGAAGTTATCTATCTTAAATGTCTTCTAACTAGCAATATGCACCACAGAGATTCTCCACTTTTACCAATGGGATCCAACATCTGAGAGTAAGTACTGAGGTGATTATCTTCTTTCCAGCTTTATCAGCCCTCTGTCCATGCATGTGTCTAGTTCAACAGAAGTGGATCAGTAAGTTTTATGTTGTAGTGAACTTAATGAAGATGAGCAAATTCAAACTGTTACAGTTTGCAAGTGTGTAATCTCTGCCAATTGCTTTATATGTATTAAATAACACAGAAGACATTTTGGTATATGGCATAAGGCAGGCACAGCACAGTTCAACGGCATACTTACTATATCATTTGGGAGATTAGAACAAGCTGTTTTTTTTAAGGTGCCTGTAAATGATAACACAAGAGGCAAAACTGAAAATAATAATAGGAAGTCATACAATAATGAATGGAAATAAGAGATACAATATTTACAAATGAAATAATAAACAGCAAGTTTGATACTAGAAGTAAATCTCTATGTGAATTATTGAAAAACAATGTGAGGCAGAATGCATGTCTTGATTAAGGAGAAAATAGAAGCTCAGGATTAGTGAGAAAAAATAACCTTGAAGACAAATGACACAGCTCTATTGAAGTCTGTAAGCAACAGGAAAGGGGTACCCAGAAAAAAAAAAGAAAAACAAAACAAAACAAAACCCTGCATCAGTTCCTTTTTAACATTACCAATACATGTAAAGGTCTGTTAGTCTGAATTCTTACTGCTCTGTTTTGTGAGCTGTGGGCTTGGCATGTATGGGTGCATGCATGTTTGTGTGTGTTCCAGTATATACAGGTGTGTGTGTGTGTGTGTGTGTGTGTGTGTGTGTGTGTATGCCTGCCAGAAGGCAACTAAGGTTACATTTTCAAGGATGTATTTGTCAAGCTCTGACAAAGCCTCTCAGAAGACAGCTTTATCAGGCTCCTGTCAGCATGTTCTTCTTGGCATCCACAATAGTGTCTGGGTTTGGTGACAGTATATGGGATGGGTCCCAGGTGGCCTTCAAGTGGACATTCAGTCTCTGGGTGGCTTTTTCTTCAGTTTCTGCTCTACACTTTTCTCCACATTTCCTCCTGTGAGCATTTTCCCCTTCTAAGAAAGACCAAAGCATCCACACTTTGGTCTTCCTTCTTCTTGAACTTAATGTGGTCTCTGAAATGTATCTTGGTTATTTGGAGCTTTTTGGCTGATATCTACTTATCAATGAGTGAATATCATGTATGTTCTTTTGTAATGAGTTACCTCATTCAGGGTGATATTTTCTAGTTCAATCTATTTGCCTAAGGATTTCATGAATTCATTGTTTTTAATAGCTGAGTAGTACTCCATTGTGTAGTGTAACATATTTTCTTCGTTTCATTTTTTTATTGGATATTTTATTTACATTTCAGATGTAATCTCCTTTCCCCATATCCTCCCACCCAGGAATCCCCTATCCTATCCTCCCTCCTCCTGCTATTCTGAGGATGTGCCCCAACCTACCTGCCCACTCCCACCTCCCCACCCATGAATTCCCCCACACTGGGGTACCCAGCCTTCATTGGACCAAGGACTTCCTCTCCTACCTATACCCAACAATGCCATTTTCCTCTAAATATACAGCTGGAGCTGTGGGTCTCTCCCTATGTGCTCCCAGGCTGGTGGTTTAGACCCTGGGAGCTCTGGTTGGTTGGTATTGTTGCTCTCCCCATGAGGTCACAAACCCTTTCAGCTCCTTAAGTCTTCTCTCTCACTCCTCCATTGGGAACCCCATGATCAGTTCAATGGTTAGCTGTCAGCATCCACCTCTGTATATTTCAGGCTCTGGCTGACCTCTGAGGAGACAGTTATATCAGGCTTCTGTCAGCATGCACTTCCTGACATCCACATTAGTGTCTATCTTTGGTGACTGTACATGGGATGGATACCCAGGTGTAACAGTCTCCAGAAGACCCCTCCTTCAGTTTCTGTACCACACTTTGTCTCCATATTTGCTCCCTTAAGAATTTTGTTACTCCTTCTAAGAAGGACTGAAGCCCCCACTCTTTCTTTGGTCTTCAATCTTCATCAGCTTCATGTGGTCTGTGAGTTACATCTTGAGTATTGCGAGCGTCTAGGCTAATATTCAATGATCAGTGAGTGCATACCATGTGTGTTCTTTGGTGACTGAGTTATCTCACTCAGGATGATATTTTCTAGCTCCATCCATTTACCTAAGAATTTCTCAAATTCATTGTTTTTAATAGCTAAATAATGCTCCATTGTGTAAATGTACCACATTTTCTGTATCTATTCCTCTGTCAAAGGACATCTGGGTTCTTTCCAGCTTCTAGCTATTATAAATAAGGCTGCTATGAACATAGTGGAGCATATGTCCTTGTTATATGGTGGAGCATCTTCTGAGTATATGCCCAGGAGTGGTATAGCTGGATCCTCAGGTAATGCTATGTCCAATTTTCTGAGGAACCACCAGACTGATTTCCAGAGTGGTTGCACCAGCTTGCAATCCCACCAACAATGAGGAAGTGTTCCTCTTTCTCTACATCCTAGCAAGCATCTGCTATCACTTGAGTTTTTTATCTTAGCCATTCTGAGAGGTGTGAGGTGGAATCTCAGGGTTGTTTTGATTTGCATTTCACTAATGACTAAAGATACTGAACATTTCTTTAGGTGCTTCTAGGCCATTCAAGTTTCCTCAGTGAGAATTCTTTGGTTAGCTTTGTACCCCATTTTTAATAAAGTTATTTGATTATCTGGAGTCTAATTTCTGGAATTTTTGAATATATTGGATACTAACCCTTTATCAGATGTGGGGTTGGTAAAGATTTTTTCCCAATCTGTTGGTTTGCTCTTTTGACAGTATCCTTTGCCTTACAGAAACTTTGCAATTTTATGAAGTCCCATTTGTCAATTCTTGATCTTAGAGCATAAACCATTGGTGTTCTGTTCAGGAACTTTTCCCCTGTACATTCGAGGTTCTTCCCCACCTTCTCTTCTATTAGTTTCAGTGTATCTGGTTTTATGTGAATGTCCCTTATCCACTTGGACTTGAGCTTTGTACAAGGAGATAAGAATGGATTGATTTGAATTCTTCTATATGCCCTCCAGTTGAACCAGCACCGTTTGTTGAAAATGCTGTCCTTTTCCACTGGACAGTTTTAACTCCTTTGTCAAAGATCAAGTGACCATAGGTGTGTGGGTTCATTTCTGGGTCTTCAATTCTATTCCATTGATCTTCCTGCCTGTCTCTGTACCAATACCATGCAATTTTTATCACTATTACTCTGCAGTACAGCTTGAGGTCAGGGATGGTGATTCCCCCAGAAGTTCTTTTATTGTTGAGGATAGTTTTCATTATCCTGAGTTTTTTATTATTCCAAATGAATTTGAGAATTTCACTCTCTAACTCTGTGAAGAATTGAGTTGAGATTTTAATGGAGTGTCAGGGGCAGCCCTGCTTATACACTGAAGGCCTAAAATCAGCAATAGACCTGACATACATGCCTGCTAGCACCAAGTCTTGGGTCTCTGTGGAAAAACACTAAAACAGATAGCTGGGAGTTATTGTAAACAGGCAGCTTTGGTGGAAGGCTGCCAAGCCTGGCTAGTCATAGGCCTTGTAGATGGGTAACCTTGGAGGATAGTACCAACTTAGATAAAGACAAATGAATCATAGGCAGAGTCATAATGGTCTGTCCCCTGAACCTTCACCCAGCTGACACTCTGTTCTGGAAGATATCTGTACTCCCCCTGAATACCCACACTCCTGTGTCATCCCTTTCCCCACATCCTGCCTTTTTGTGTATATAACCTGTGTGTGCAAAAGTAAAAATTACGATCTGATCAGACTATAGACGATCGTCTTTCCTTTCATCAGCCTGTCCTCCACTTTCTCTTTCAGGTGATCTCCCCGGACCCCTGTTTAAAGCTCTGCTGGCCAGGACAATGGAGATTGAATTGAATCTGTATATTGCTTTCGGCAAGATGGCCATGTTTACTATATTTATCCTGCCAATCCTTGAGCATGGGAGATCTTTCCATCTTCTGAGATCTTCTTCGAATTCTTTCTTCAGAGACTTCAAGTTCTTGTCATACAGATATTTCTCTTGCTTGGTTAGAGACACACCAAAATATTTTATAGTATTCGTGACTATTGTGAAGGGTGTCATTTCCCTAATTTCTTTTTCAGTCTGTTTATCTTTCATGTAGAGGAAGGCTGCTGATTTGTTTGAGTTGATTTTATAACCAGCCACTTGGCTGAAGTTGTTTTTCAGGTTTAGGAGTTCTCTGGTGGAAGTTTGGGGGTCACTTAAGTATACTATCATATCATCTGCAGATAGTGATATTTTGACTTCTTCCTTTCCTAATTTTATCCCTTTGACTTCCTTTTATTGTCTAATTGCTCTGGCTAGGACTTCCACTTCTATATTGAATAGGTCGGGAGAGAGTGTGCAGCCTTGTCTACTCCCTGATTTTAGTGGGATTGCTTCAGGTTTCTCTCCATTTAGTTTGATGTTGGCTACTGGATGCTCTCTATTGCTTTTATTATGTTTAGGTATGGGTCTTGAATTGTTGATCTTTTCAAGACTTTACAACGAAAAGATGTTGAATTTTTGTCAAATGCTTTCTCAGCATCTAGCGAGATGATCATGTGGATTTTTTCTTTGAGTTTGTTTAGTGGATTGCATTGATGGATTTCTGAATATTGAACCGTACCTGTATTCCTGTGATAAAGCCTACTTGATCATGATGGATGATTGTTATGATGTATTCTTGGATTTGGCTTGCAAAAATTTTATTGAGTATTTTTGCATCTATATTCATAAGAGTCTGAAGTTCTATTTCTTTGTTCTGTCTTTTTGTGGTTTAGGTATGAGTGTAATTGTGGCTTCATAGAACAAATTGGGTAGTGTTCCTTTTTCTATTTTGTGGAATAGATTGAAGAAAATTGGTATTAGGTCTTCTTGGAAGGTCTGATAGAATTCTGCACTAAAACTACCTGGTCCTGGGCTTTTTATTGGTGGTGAGACTTTTAATGATTGCTGCTATTTCCTTAGGGGTTATGGGACTGTTTATATGGTTTATCTGCTCCTGATCTAACTTTGATACCTGGTATCTGTCAAGAAAATTGTCCATTTCATCCAGATTTTCTAGTTTTGTTGAGTATATGCTTTTGTAGTAGGATCTGATTTTTTTGAATTTCCTCAGTTTCTGTTGTTATGTCTCCTTTTACAGTTCTGATTTTATTAATTTGGATACTGTCTCTGTGCCCCCCGTTTAGTCTGGCTAAGGGTTTATCTATCTTGTTGATTTTCTCAAAGAACCAGATCCTTGTTTTGTTGATATTTTGTATAGGTCTTTTTGTTTCTACTTGGTTGATTTCAGCCTTGAGTTTGATTATTTCCTGCTGTCTGTCTACTCCTCTTGTGTGTATTTGTTTCTTTTTATTCTAGAGCTTTCAGATGTGCTGTCAAGTTGCTATTGTATGCTCTCTCCAGTTTCTTTTTGTAGGCACTTAGAGCTATGAGTTTTCTGCTTAGCACTGCTTTCATTGTGTCTCATAAGTTTTGGTATGACGTGTAGTAGTGGCATACTTTCCCCAAAATTTGGGAGGAGCTAAGGTGGGAGGAGTAAGGAGAGGAAGAGGATGAGTAAGGAGAGGAGGAGGAGGAGGAGGATTTAGGAGAGAGAGGATGAGAGAGAGAGAGAGAGAGAGAGAGAGAGAGAGAGACAGAGAGAGAGAGAGAGAGAGAGAGAGAGAGAGAGAGAGAGAGATTGATAGGGAGCACCATGGCTTAGGAGGTGCACCTGTCTCTAACAGTCGAAGGTAGTTGATGTATCTAAGTTGGGTATTGAGTTTCACCTCTAATTGTGTGGGCATCTTCCTTTGAGCATTACCAAATATATAAAGCCTTTGATTAATCTTTAAGCTTTAGAGTTTCATTCCTACTGGGCTCACATGGATGATGGGATGGTCTAGGCTCAGCCCAGCCTTATGGAGACAGCATGGAAGATTGGGAGAGCCATCTACCATGCTGGCATCTTGTGGGTGTCAGGGCCAGTGTTTCTGGCTGACCAATTCTAGCAGTGGCACACACGTGGCCTCTGGTCTGTTCCAGCTGTGGAGCACTAAGCTTCAGGCTGCAGTGCATGGTGGCTTGAGCTAAGCAGAGTCTCCATCACTTAGATAGTCTACCTGACCAGTGGCTGATTAAATAATTACATCAACAATGACAAGCCTTCATTTTCACTAAATTCTAAAAAGTGTTTAATTTCTTTCGTTATTTCTTCCTTGACCAAGTCATCACTGAGTAGAGCATTGTTCAGTTTCCATGTGTATATGGGCTTTCCATTGTTTTTGTCATTATTGAAGACCAGCCTTAGTCTGTGGTGATCTGATAGGATGCAAGGGATTATTTCAGTCTTTTTGTATCTGTTGAGGCCTACTTTGTGACTAATTATATGGTCTATTTTGGAGAAGGTATCATGAGGTGCTGAGAGAAGGTATATTCTTTTGTTTTAGCTATAGATATTCATTACATCCATTTAGTTCTTAACTTCTGTTCATTTCACTATGTCTCTGTTTAGTTTCTGTTTCCATGATCTGTCCATTGTTCTGAGTGGGGTGTTGAAATCACCCACTATTTTTGTGTGAGGTACAATGTGTGCTTTGAACTTTTGAATTTTTTTAGTAAAGTTTCTTTTGCGAATGTGGGTGCCCTTGCATTCGGAGCATAGATGTTCAGAATTGAGAGTTCACTTTGGTAGATTTTACTTTGATGAGTATAGAGTGTCCTTCCTTATATTTTGATAACTTTTGATTGAAATTCGATTTTATTAGAAATTAGAATGGCTTCTCCAGTTTGTCTCTTGGGACCATTTGCTTGGAAAATTGTTTTCCATCCTTTTACCCTGTCTGTCTTTGTCACTGAGGTGCATTTCCTGCATGCAGCAAAATTCCGGGTCCTGTTTACATATCCAGTCTGTTAGTCTACAACTATTTATTGGGGAATTGAGTCCACTGATCTTTAGAGATATTAAGGAAACATGATTGTTTCTTCCTGTTATTTTTGTTATTAGAGGTGGAATTGTGTTTGTGTAGCTGTCTTCTTTTGGGGTTGTTGGAATATTACTTTCTTGCTTTTTCTAAGTTGTAGTTTCCCTCATGTTGTTGTTTTCCATCTATTATCCTTTGTAGGGCTAGTACTGTAGGAAGATATTATGTAAATTTGGTTTTATCATGGAATATCTTGGTTTCTCCATCTATAGTGATTGATTGTTTTGCTGGGTATAGTAGTCTGGGCTGGCATTTGTGTTTTCTTAGGGTCTGTATGATGTCAGTCCAGGATTTTCTGGCTTTTATAATCTCTGGTGAGAAGTCTGATGTAATTCTTGTAAGTCTGCCTTTATAAGTTACTTGACCTTTTTCCCTTACTGCTTTTAGTATTTTTTCTTTGTTTTGTGCATTTGATGTTTTGATTATTATGTGATGGGAGGAACTTATTTTCTGGTCTAGTCTATTTGGAATTCTCTAGGCTTTGTGTAAGTTCATGGGCATCACTTTATTTAGGTTAGGAAAGTTTTCCTCTATAATTTTGTTGAAGATATTTACTGGCCCTTTAAGTTGGGAATCTTCACTCTCATCTATACCTATTATCCTTAGGTTTGGTCTTCTCACTGTGTCCTGGATTTCCTGGATGTTTGGGTTAGGAGCTTTTTGCATTTTGCATTTTCTTTGACAGTTGTATCCATGTTTTCCATGGTATCTTCTGCACCTGAGATTTTCTCTTCTATCTCTTGTATTCTTTTGGTGATGCATGCATCTATGACTCCTGATTTCTTCCCTTGGTTTTCTACCTCCAGGGTTGTCTCCCTTTGAGATTTCTTTATTGTCTCTCCTTCCACTTTTAGATCCTGGATGGTTTTGTTTAATTCCTTCACCTGTTTGGTTGTGTTTTCTTGCAATTCTTTAAGGGATTTTTGTATTTCCTCTTTAAGGGTTTCTACCTGTTTACCTGTGTTCTCCTGTATTTCTTTAAGGGAGTTGTTGAAATCCTTCTTATAGTCCTCTATCATCATCATGATAAGTGATTTAAAATCTGAATCCTGCTTTTCCAGTGTGATGGGGTGTCCAGGACTTGCTATGTTGGAAGAACTGGGTTCTAATGATGCCAGGTAACATTGGTTTCTGTTGCTTATGTTCTTGATCTTGCCATTTGACATCTGGTTATCTCTAGTGCTACCTGCACTCACTGTCTCTTACTGGATCCTGTCTTTCCAATTATCTTGCTTGTGTCAGTACTCCTCCGAGTTCAGTTGTCTCTGTGATCCTGTGATCCTGAGCTCCTGGGTGGAAGAACTTCTGGGACTCAGGCTGCCTCTGGGATCCTGAAATCCTGCTACTCTGAGTGAAGTGGTTCCTCCACTGCTCTAAGATGGTTCAGGATATGGTGTCTCCACAGGAGCAGACCAGCTAGGTGTCTGCCCCTTCCCAAAGGACCAAGCCGGGGCAGAAGGGGAATGGTGTTCTGGAGGGCTGGGGTTTGGGTTGGTGGCAGCTTTGGGGCTTAGGGTTGTGTGTGTGAGGTTCTTACCAGCTGCTCTAGAAAGGTTCAGGATAAGTTGTCTTCAAAGGAGCAGACCAGCCAGGTGTCTGCCCAGTTTGTTAGATTTTTGGTACTGAGAGGACAGGTGGTTGGTGTTTGGGAGTATCTTAAGATTGTTCTTAGTAGAGACTTTCTCCAGAGGAGTTATCTGTGCTGTTGATAGCATGGCAAGTTTCTGAAGAGATAGTTTTAAGTACCACCCAACAAAGAGTGAAGTCTTTTCCTAAAGGTTTCTCAGGGAGTTAGGCTTCTCCAACCAGAAGGCCAAATAATTAAAAAGAGGATTATGTTACATGTCTATGGTCACTGGCAACAGAGGAGAAGGGACAATTATAGACCCTTTGTGAGAGCTGAGGGAAGAGAAAGGACACAGGGCTCAGCACATGGTCTCCTTGACAGATTGACTGATTGATTTGTTTGTTTGTTTGTGAGATAAGCATCTCACTAAGTAGCTGTGTTTGTCCTGGGACTACTATGTTTATAAGAGAGTTCTGAAACTCACAGAGATCCACCAGTCTCGGCCTCTCCAGTTCTGGGAATGAAGGTGCTCCGCACAAACCAGGCTGGTGATCTCACCTTAAAGCAGCAGCTTCTCAAGAGAAGAGAGATTATGTGTAGGGCAGGCAGGGAATAGAGTGATGGTGAACAGATCTGTAAGTCTGTAGTACCTGTCACATGACAGAGAGTAGGCATCTTTTAGAAATTCCTGAAATGATATACCCTTTTCATGAAGTTTGTTCTGCAGTTATGAAGATGAGAAAAGGCATTTTGAATTGTGTTTCTGAAAATCTTGCTATTAGTATCCATTCTCAATTGCCAGTTTACTTGTTTGTTTATAGTCCCCTTTCCCAAAATTCATCAAGACTCTGTACTCTGAAATGTACTGTGAAACGAGAAGACCCTGCAGCTTCTCATGCTCATCACTGATATCTAATATGTAATATACAGTATTGTTAAACAATAATACAAACAATAATACAAATAAATAATACAAATGAAAATTCTATCATGATGTTTGATTTTAAAGTCCCGTTGCATCCACTCCCACCAAGTAGAAGATTCCTATAATTGGTTTCCATATTTAGGAAGATACCATGAGTATACATGGGTATTAGAAAAGCAATATAAATTTATCAAATAAGAGACCATTACCTGCAGCCTACAGAATGGAAAAAGGGTTTTGCCAACCTTATATTTGATAGAGGGCTGATATCAAAAACAAAGAACTCAATAAACTGAATGTTAAAAAGTCAAATAACCCAATTATAATTAAGTACAAAGCTAAACAGAGAAGTCTTAATAGAGGGAACAGAAATGACTGGGAAAAAAAAACCTTAAAAAATGTTAAACATTCTTAGAAACACTCTTACCAATCAGGGAAATGCAAACAGAAACTACTTGCAGATTCCATCTTATGCCTATCAGAATGCCTAAGATCAATAATACCCATGACAGCTCATGCTGGTGAGGATGTGAGGCTAGGACAATACTTCTACATTGCTTGTAGGAGTGTGAACTTGAAGAGCCTCTATGGACATCAGTATGGAGGTTCATCAGAATGGTGGCAATCAATCTGCCTCAGTACTCAGCTATGTTATTCTCTTTCATATAACCTGACACAGGGACACTTGCTCAACCATGTTTATTGCTGTTCTATTCATAATAGCCAGAAATGGGAAACAATCTAGTTCTTTCTTTATTGAGGAATGAATGAATAAAATGTGGTACTTTTACATAATGCAGTATTACTCAGCTCTTTAAAAAATGGCATCATAAAACTTACAGGCAAATAGAAATACAAAAATCATCTTGATTGTTGTCATGGTTTGTATATGCTTGGCCCAAGGAGTGGCACTATTTGGAGGTGTGGCCTTGTTGAAATAGGTGTGTCACTGTGATTGTGGGCTGAAGACTCTCACCATAGCTGCCTGGAAGGCAATATCCTGCTAGCAGATGAAGATGTAGAACTTTTATCTTCGCCTGCACCGCACCTGCCTGGATGATGCCATATTCTTACCTTGATAATAATGGAATGAATCTCTAAACTTAGAAGCCAGCCCCAATTAAATGTTGTTCTTAAAAGGCTTGGCTTGGTTGTGGTGTCTGTTCACAGCAGTAAAACCGTAGCTAAGACAATTGTGGTAATCCAAATCTAGAAAAATAGATATGATATGAATTTTTATACATCTAGACATTAGCTATTAAATAAATCATAACAAAGGTATAATCCATACACTCAGAGGTTGGTATAGAAGAAGGGAATGGGGAAATGTCACATGAATCTCCCCAAATTGGTGAATAGAATGTATTTTATGTGTTAATTGTTGAGGACAGATGTTGAAGGATTAGAAGAGAAGGATTACATGGGAAGGGGGAAGGGAGATGAGATTATGGGAGGGAATGAGGGGAGAGACAGCAACTTCAGTGGGTATATAGAAACCTAGTGCAGTTTAAACTTCCTATATAATGAATGATGAACCAATTGAAATCTCCAATCAATGAGGGAGACAGATCTTCAAATGACCATTTCTTATCACGAGAATGAAGCTTCCAGTGCCAGGACTGAACTGCATCCAATTGAGTTGTTGGCTGAAAGGATTCAATGGAAAACCCTAACTACCAAAGGCTGTTGTCAAGAGAGGCAGTTACTCTCCACAAACTGGCATCAAGGCCATATCATTGAAGGCAACACTCACACATCTGGTTGAACATGGAGAGAAGTAGCTGCTGCCTACATCAATCTTCATCACATGTCCTAGGATATATAAATGTACTCAGCATGATGTCAAAAAAGAAAAGTACACATCGTTTGAGGGACAGGACCTTGGATCTACAAGAATTTTTGCCTTCAAAATAGGCTAGGACAATGGTGGTACAAATCTTGTGTGAGTATCCAAAGGATGTCTTATTTGATTTAAGACCCACTCCAAGAGCTGAACATATACTTCACATATAACCAAAGACTAGAGTATAATGATCCCGGGCTCATAGAATAAAACCAAGTAATACTGATCTAAAAACAGAAATTAATAATAAAATAACTATAATGATATTTTCTTATACTCATAGACTTGGGCTATATTCAGCCAATATCTGAGAGGCTTTCTTCTGCATCAGATGGTAACAAATACAGAGACCCACAGAGTGATATTACATGCAGAGAAACACTGGAACACACATCCCTAAAGGAGATAGCTCCACTAAATTTTTCCCATTAGAGCTCAAGAACTCCATGGAAGAGGAGACAGAAGGAGTGGCAGGCACAGAAGGGATGGTGAACACCAGGAGTACAAGGCCCTCTAAGTCAACAAAGAAAAGCTTATATGAACTCACAGAGATTGAAGCAACAAGCACATGACCTGCTTGGGTCTGCATCAGGTCCTCTGTGTACGTATTATACCTTTCAATTTAGTATTGTTTTGGGACTCCTTAATGAGTGAAAGAGTATGTCTCTGATTCTTGTGCCAGCTATTTGGGAACTTTTCCTTCTGTTGGTTTGCTTTCCCATCCTCTATGTGAAGATTTGGGTTTTATTTTATTATATTTTATTTTCTTATATTTGACTGTAGTCTCTGAGAAATCTGTTCTTTTCTTTTTTTAAATAATTTATTTTTTTCAAATCATAATTCATTCACACAGGGGTTATAAACACAGAAAGGCAGGATGTGGGGAAGGGAATGACAATGGAGTGTGGGGTTCAGGGGGAATACAGATATCTTTCAGAACAGGGTATAGGCTGGGTAAAGGTTCAGGGGACAGGTCGCTATGGCTCTGCCTATGATTCACTTGTCCTTATCTAAGTTGGTATTGTCTGCCAAGGCTAACTATTTACAAGGTCTATGACTTCTCAGGCTTGTAAATTTCCACAAAAGCTGCCTGTTTACATTAGCTTATAGCCATCTGTTTCAATGTTTTTCCACTGAGACCCAAGACTTGGTGTTTGTATACATGTATGACAGGCCTATTGCTGATTTTAGGCCTATGGCTGATTTTAGGGGGAAATAGAAAGGGAAGGGATCATGATAGTAGGAAAGAAGGTAGAAACTAGGAGCTGTAGTGGTAGGCTGAAACTGTAGTCAGCATATATTGTATGAGAAAGAAATTTGTTTTCAATAAAAAGGAACAAAAAGGAAAGAGAATCTAGCAGCTGACTTGCCATATTGTGGGATACTGCTACCTATCCAAACATAACTGAATGGAAGGATTGAACTTCTACTTATATCTGGGATCTTACTGAGACTGAAAGATTCTCTTTGACACAAGATCTCATTATTCAACCCAAAACTTGTTGGATCACCCTACTTTTAATAACAATCTCATCAAGATGGCTTAGTCATGACTAGTGTTTTATTTTGGTGACTTCCTGTCACTGGGCCCTGTATCAAAGACTGTCCTAGGATATTACTATAGGATTCTTTCAGAATTGAGCTCAGTTCAATATTATGATGTCTTTTCTAATTGTTCCTGAATAAGACCTTCTTAAGCCTTCAGCTAGTTTTATTAGGATTTCTTTGACCATAAAATCCTTCCTATTTCTCCTACTCATGACGTTTCTTTCTCCTCCTTTCAGGAGTTTCAACTATATTTATTTTATGTGTATGAATGGTTGTCTTGCATCTATATCTGTGCAGCACATTTCTCCCTGGTGCCATCAGAGGTAAGAAGAGAGTGACAGATCCTCCAGAACTAAAGTTATGAACACTTCTGAGTTGCCATGTGGGTGCTGGATATTCAGTTCTTGTTGTCATCAAGGGTAAGTGCTGTTACATGCTGAGCAATCACTCCAAGGTTAAACCATCTCTCCCTGCACTGCTACCATCTCTTTTGAACAAGAATCTCCTTCATCAGGTGAGATGATTCCACATATTATGAAGACTCTTCACCATGTCAAATATCATTGGAAAACAGATTTAAAATTGTAAGTGTAATAGTGGTGATTGAGGGTCCTCTGACCAGAAAGCCCTCCATTCTGTGAGAGGGATGTGAGCTCGGGGAGCACAGAGCCATGTCAACAAGGCAATGCCTGAGGGATTAATATGTCCTGAGGAGGGACAGCGCTGCAGCTGTCCAGAATGGTGCAAAATGCAAGTCTGCATGGATCTAGAGCAATGCAGATGAGCCAGCAGATGGGTAAGGTTGCACTGGGCAGATGCTATAATGAGTGATATATGGGTAGGAAAAAGAGTGTGCAGAAGCCATGTTCTAACTATCTGGAAAGCAGGAAATCTGACAACTATGCTGAGCAGGAGGTATTGCTTTATGAAGTTATGTGATTGTATATCAAATATACTGCATGTTACCATGATCAATTGTGTGCTAAGAAGGAATGTAAAGAACATTAAATAGCTACAGTTTGTACTGTGTTGTATTAAAATTATTACAAATATGGAGAGCTCTCTCTACAATCACAAAAATCAATAGCTCTGGTGTTTGGAGTCAGATGTTTATTCTGTGTAACAGTTCCTTCTGAGATCACAAGACCATTGCTGAGCCCAATAGAGAAGTTATACTCTGTTCGTGTTGTTCATTCACATGGACAGTCCTGTTCACCAAATGTACTACAAGGGCAATATTTCATTGAGGAATGCGATCTCTCTTTCTATCTCTGTCTCTTTTTCACACTTTTTTTCTCTCTCTCTTTTGAATTTTTATTAATTTTCTTTAATTAGTTTATTTATTTACTTTATATCCTCATCACAGCCCACTGCTCTTCTCTCCTCACAGTCCCAACCTCACATCCCCCCTTCCACCATTCTAGACTCCTCTTCCCCTCTGGGAAGGGAAGGTCCACCCCAAGCCCCTATGAGTATTAGCAAGCCCTGACCCTTCAAATCACTGCTGGATCCTCTCTCACTGACACCAGAAAGGGCATGCTAGCTAGCTAGTGGAAAGGGATCAAAGGGAGATAACAATGTCAAAGTCAGCCTCTGTTGCAGTTGTTAGGGAACCCAAATGGAGACCATGTTGAGAATCTGCTACATATGTATGTGGGGTGTTGTTCTAGTGCCTGCATGCTCCTTAGTTTGTGGTTCACTCTCTTTTGTGGCCCCATGGACCCAGCATAGTTGCCTCTGTAGGTCTTTTTTGTGGCATCATTGACTCTTCCAGCTCCCTCAATTTTTCTCTTAATCTTTCACAAGACACTCTGCTCCTTAATACTTATGGTCTCTGCATCTGTTCCCATCAGCTTCTGGATGAAGCCTTTTAAATGTCATTTATGCTAAGCTTTTGTCTGGAAGCATAACAGAGTGTCATTAGTAGTGTTATAGGTTGTCTCTCTTCCATGAGATGGGTCTCAAGTTGGGCCAGTTATCAATTGGTCTTTCCCTCAAACTCTGCTCCATCTTTATCCCTGCACAAGTTTCAGTCTGGGAAAATATTGAGTTGAAGATTTTCTGGGTAGTTTGATGTCCCTCTCCCTCCACTAAAAGTCCTGCCTGGCTATTTCAGACTCAATATCACCCACTGTTGGTATCTTAACTAAGATCATCCACATAGATTCCCAGGAGACTCCAAGTTCTAAGTCTTCAGCTCATACCAGAGACACCCATGCCACTGTTTTTCATTCTTTCTTCTAGAACTCTCTCCCCTCACCATGGTTCTTCTTCAGCTGATCCTTAGCCCTGTTCCCTTCCCTAACCACTCTGGCAACAAATTCCCTCCCTCCATCTACTGCAGAACCTCAGAATCCTTTTGATTTGCACTTCTTTTATGACTAAGGAAGTTGAAGTTTTATTTGAATGCTTGTTATCCATTAGAGATTTGTTGAGGATTTTCTGTTTAACTCTGTAGCTTCTTTATAAATGTGGTATTTGTGTTGTTGGTGTCTTATTACTTTAATTCCATATGTACTTTGAATATTAGCCCTGTGAAAGATTTAGATCTTTTCCCAGTCTTTAGGCTTCTGTCTTGTCCTATTGATGGTGTTCTTTGCCTTTGTCCTAGTTAGGTTTCCATTGGTGTGAAGAGACAGCATAATCAAGGCAAATCTTATGAAGGACAATGTTTACTTGGGACTGGCTTACAGGAAGTGAGGTTTAGCCCATTATCATGGCAGCAAGTATGGCAAGGTCCAGACAGGAATGATGAAGGAGGATCTGAGGGTTCAACTTGTTGATCTGAACGTTGATTGGATAAGACTGTCTTGCAAGCATCTAGGAAGAAGTTCTCAAACCCCACCCCCATAGTGACACACTTCCTTCTACAAGGCCACACATTATAGCTGTGCCTCTCCCTATAGGCTAAGCATATTCAAACCACCATACCGTAACAGAAGCATTTCAGTTTCATGAGGTCCCATTTATTGATTGTTGATCTTAGAACCTGGCCACCAATGTTCTCTTCAGGAATTTGTCTCCTGTACCAATGCATTCAAAGCTATTCCCCACATTCTCTTCTATTATATTTAGTATATCCAGTTTTATGTTGAAGTCTTTGGTCTGCTTGGACTTGAATTTGTACAGTGTGGTAAATATAGATCTATTTGCCTTCTTCTCAGCACCATTTGTGGATGCTTTCTCTCTTATATTGTATGGCCTTGACCTCTTTGTCAACATTAAGTGTTTGTGGATGTGTCTGCTTATTTCTGGGATCTTCACTTGATTCCATGGATCAACTTGTCTGTTCCTATACCAATACCATGCAATTTTTGATGATGATACCTCCAGAAGTTCTTTTATTGTACTAGATATTTTAATAGCTATTATGGGTTTTTTGTTTTTCCACAAGAAGTTGATAACTGTTCTTTCAAGGACTTAAAGACTTGTGTTGAAATTTTTATGGGAATTGCATAGAAACTATAGATGGATTTTGTTAAGATTGACATTTTTGATATATTAGTTCTAGCAATCCGTGAGTATCGAAGATCCTTCTCTCTTCATATATCTTCCTTAATGTCTTATTTTACAAATCTTTCACTTACTTGGGTAGAATTACATCAAGATTATTTTTATTTGTGGCTACCATGACAAGTGTTGTGTCCCTAGTTTCATTCTCAGCTGTCATCTATCTTTTGAATAAAAGAAAGCTACTGGTTTTTATTTTTAGACGATTTTCCATCCAGCTACTTTGCTGAAAGTGTTTATCAGCTGTCAAAGTTGTTTGGTAGAATTTGTGGTGTTACTTCTAAATACTTTTATATTATTTGCCAATAGCAATACTTTGACTTCTTCATTTCAAAATTGCATAACCTAGATCTCTTTTAGTTGTCTTCTTGTTCTAGCTAGAACTTCAAATATTAAATTGAAAGATGCTGAGAGATTTCACAGACTTAGCATGTCCCTGATTTTAGTGGATTACATTAACTTTCTTTCCATTTAATTTAATGTTGGCTATCAACTTGCCTTTATTGTGTTTTGTTATTCACCTTTTATCCTGCTGCCTGGTTTGCCTGGTGTGGGGGTGGGGAATGAGGTTTAGGGGAATAGAGGGGGGATGGTTTGTGTGGTGTGGTGAGGATCAAGAATACAGGGATATTTCACATTTCTTAATCTGACTAGTTCCATCAGATGGTGGGATTTCTGCTCTCACAGGCCATTTTTGTGGAAGGAAACAAGTGCTTTGGAGGTTTAAATGTCTTGAAGAAATAACATGACATATGTAGATGTCTCTGAGTGTTTCATCTTATATCTCTCATCTTTCCCTTTTGGTTCTAAGCACAAATGTTGGATGATCAGCTGTAGGTCTGAGTCCAGCCTGCCACCAGCAGGGCTGTTTAGGGAGGTGGAATTCGGGGAGTGGAGAGTTTGACTGCACTTACTCCATACCTCTGCTGGAGGGATTGTATGAGCCAGGCTTTAGGGAAGCAGTAAGGCAACGCTCTGAGGGTCAGAAAGTTTAGTCTGAGATGTGGGAAAGCAGGAGCTGGTTTGGTGGTCCTCAGGCCTGCACAGGGCCATGGGGTTTTCAGAATCCTAGACATCCAGGCATTGCCGTGAGTCATGGAAAAGCCAATCATGGAAGAGCTCATAATTGAGTCAGGGCTCAAAGGCTGGGGACAGCATTTAGCTGTGGAACAGGGGAGCTCCAACTTGTCCCAACAGGGATTGTCCTTGGCTTGGCAGAGGCAGGCTTGGTGGTGGTTGTAGCTGGGAGTACAGAGAGGCCTTCTGGGAGATTACAGGACATTAGGCTTTGGCATTATAGGCAAAGGCCTTCTTCATGTCTCCCCATGGTGGATCTTAATGAAAAGAGACAGTTCATGTGTCTAAACAGTTTATTGTCATGGTGGAAAATAGATGCATAAAACTGTACCCCACTTCTCAGGGTGGATCTGAGATGAAATATCTTTTCCAGGGAAGAATGTCTAGAAATGTAAGCTTATTGTCTAAGACCTCTGAGACTCTAGGTACTTGATTAACATGGAGAACTCTGTTTTGGGCTTATGTGACCACAGGTCATGTTTCTTTTATGTGAGAAGCGTAGTATGTGCTCCAAATCAAGTGTCTGGAAGGGAGCTGGGAGTCACTTAAGCCTCAAATGTGTGCCCAGTGAGTCTCCAGGTCTTGACCTGCTCTGTCTTATCAAACTTCTTGGCATGGTTTTATGTCCATAATGAGCAACAAATTATCAGAAACAAATTTTGGATTATGTGAGCTCAAGAGAAAGAAGGCTGGACTTCAGGCATAGACCTATGGAGTTTCCTGTTCTCACTGAGCTGTCTCTTATCAGAGGAAGCCATTTTTGATACTTAGTTACCCAGTTAGAACACACCAGAGGTTTGTTCCCTGGCCTTCTCTTTGATGCATGTAGTTCAACTATCCAACCAGACACAATTTTTAAAGACTGAGGGCATTGCATGTGTCCCTCTCTGTCTTTGTTCTAAGACCATAGTGTTTAAGTTGGAAGCATGCATGTGTCTGAGTTTCATTGGAGGAGAAAGAATATTTACATCATGAGATTCCAATTGTAAAACATACTCCTTTATTGTTATATGTGTTGTAGAACAAGTGTCAGGAAATAATTAAGAGTGGACTGATAATGGGGCTGTAAAAGTAAATGAGAAATTCTCATAAATTTCACTAACATAACTGTGGCATAATTCTTGAATGTGATGGAGTTTTACCTTTAATAGCATTTCCAGAAAAACTTAAGAAAAAAAAAGAGACATGTTTTATAGTTAGAAATTCCCATTAGGATGCACAGTTACCCATTTAGGAAATTTCTATTTCACTGTGTCAACATAGTAATTGGGCCTGAGTTTTCCAGCTTTCAGAGCTCAGAATGATGTACCAGTATTTGTGTGTGTGTATGTGTTTAAACAATTGATTTGTTTGGGCTAAGTTAATTCTGCTACTCTACTCCATACCATGTAAAATAGTGTTCTTCCTGAATGAACTTTCCCATGAGAGACACCATTAAACAAGCCATTTTGATCCCCTTTTGAGGACAATTGTGTACCTGACTGGACACAAGAATGATACATCTGTCTAGTTCCATGTAGAAATCACAGACTGAGGAATGACAGTGCAGGCTGTGGAAAGAGTATCAGGTTACAAGTTTGTGAAAGTGATTTGTGATTTTTATGGACATATGAGTATATTAACACTTTTTCAAGATAAACAATTCCTCATACTTATTAGACATACCAGACCAATAAATGGATGCAACTCTGTAGGACCGTGAATGGATGATTTAGTTTCTGGTAGAGCACTAGCTTTCAGATAGCCAGAGACTGAACAGGTGTTCATTGCCCATGCAGAGATGGCACATATCTTGCCACGCCCCCATGCCACTCCTGACATGCAGTCTAAGATCTCCATTTGATCTGTGCCTTGCAGTAGGGCTACAGGTAGAGAGAGTTACACCGGACTCAGCCCTAGAGAGACTTCCATATTAATGAGTTACCTAAAGGTCAGAGAGCATAGCTAATTAAGTTATTCCCTCTCTGATCCTTCCTTCTCCTCCCTATTTAAGTCAGCTCCCCCCTGGCTTAAGTGGGGGGTGCATCCAGACCATCTACATTCGCCATGAACAGTAAAACTTTTGGAACCCTGGACTTTCTCGTATCATTGGGGCCTGCCATTGTGGAAAGCTTCTCTGCGTCTCTGCCTCAGGACCAGCAGCTGTCAACCAACTTGGGACTCAAACAGCAACATGACTGCAGGAACTGCTTGCCTCTTCAAGCAAGCTAACCACTGCCCAAGTCTGCTAAGCAAGTATACCTAGCAAGCACTTCCTGGTGAGGCAGGGTGCCAGAGCTCTTTCCTTCCCCCTTGTCTCTCTCAACATTGAGGCAGGCTGCTTCTCACAGTGCTGCACTTGCGTTTTCCCCACCTCCATTCTGCTGTGGTCTCAGCAGTGTCTTAGAGCCCCAGAATGCTGGCCCCTGGAGAACTCTGAGCTGCCCTCAGAATCAGGCTGAGTTTACTCCCCACCCGGGGGTGCCCTGACTGCCTCTCAAGGCCCAGCACCCGTCAGTGTCATGTGGAAGAATTTCAGTCAAGGTTCCAGCTATC